>NC_041385.1:157988467-158049208 GCF_002162155.2 Triticum dicoccoides
TTCATCAAAATAAGGAGACAACACACGAAAAACAGAATCTGTCAAAAACAGAACAGTCTGTACCAATCTGTAACTTTCGAATACTTCTGGAACTATAAAAATCCTACCAAAATAGGAAGTCCTGGGAAATTTATCTATTGATCTACTGCAAAAAGCATCAACTAAAAAGCACGTTTATGTGATTTATTAAAATTATTCGCGTGCATGCAAAAGTTTTTGTTTTTCAGCAGAATCAAATTAACTATCTCTGTAGGTTATCCTATAGGTTCTACTTGGCACAAACACTAATTAAAACATAAAACCACATCTAAACAGAAGCTAGATGAATTATTTATTACTAAACAGATGCAAAAAGTAAGGAATAAAAATAAAATTGGGCTGCCTCCCAACAAACGCTATCGTTTAACGCCCCTGGCTAGGCATAAAAGCGAGAATAGATCTAAGTATTGTCATCTTTAGTATTCAATTCTTCAACAGAGCACTTATAACCCTTAGGAGTTTCTTCCTTTTTAGTAATGATTAAACCTCTAGGCAAGAAATCAAGAGATTCTTTAGCAGTAAAAGGTTCCTTCATGAAAGCGAGAAAATTGGGGTGAACACTTATTGATTTGAGATCTGCATTTTCCTTACTAGAAGATTCACCCTTATTTTTAGGAACATACATTAGCTTGGCAATTTTAGTAGGAGGAGTTGGAGTATTTTTCACGGATGAAAAGGCAGACCTTAAGTTGGTAATAATATCTTCAACTTTACCAATTCTTGTAGAATCTAGATCTATTCTTTCGTTGACTATAGGTTCCTTATCTTTAAAAAAATTCAGAGTAACTCCAACCCTAGATCCATATTGGGTAATTTGGTCGTGGATCTTTGTATCCAAATTTTCAATTAACTCAACTGTGGCAACTCTATTTTCAATAATTTCAAGCCTTTGCATCACATGCTCTAAAGTTAAAACGGTTCTATTAACCAAAAGAGGTGGTGGACCAAACAAATCTAACATAGCATTATAAGCATCAAAAATATGGTTACCCAAGAAATTCCCTCCGGTAATGGTATCAAGGATATATCTATTCCAAGGAGTGATGCCTACATAAAAATTGCGAATAAGAACGGAAGTAGATTGCTTCCTAGTAAATCTATTTTGAGCATTGCAAATTCTATGCCAAGCATCTTTTAAATTTTCTCCCTCCCTTTGTTTAAAATTGAGAACTTCATGATTAGGACTACTAACGATAACAGCAGGACTAGCCATGATGACGAG
The DNA here is from genome assembly GCF_002162155.2 of Triticum dicoccoides. Classification (NCBI taxonomy): domain Eukaryota; kingdom Viridiplantae; phylum Streptophyta; class Magnoliopsida; order Poales; family Poaceae; genus Triticum; species Triticum dicoccoides. The sequence continues at coordinate 157,989,729 of NC_041385.1, forward strand.
ATAAACGATCTAACACACGACCACACAAGAGGCAAGCGAAAAAGAGGCGAACGGAAAAGAGAGGGCGAATAAAATGGCAAGGGTGAAGTGGGGGAGAGGAAAACGAGAGGCAAATGGCAAATAATGTAATGCGAGGGAGATGAGTTTGTGATGGGTACTTGGTATGTCTTGACTTGAGCGAAGACCTCCCCGGCAACAGCACCAGAAATCCTTCTTGATACCTCTTGAGCACTGCATTGGTTTTCCCTTGAAGAGGAAATGGTGATGCAGCAAAGTAGCATAAGTATTTCCCTCAGTTTTTGAGAACCAAGGTATCAATCCAGTAGGAGGCTCCTCACAAGTCCCTCATAACTACATAAACAAACAAGAACCTCGCAACCAACACGATAAATGGGTTGTCAATCCCTTCACAGGCACTTGCGAAAGTGATATCTGATAGAGATAATAAGATAAGATAAATATTTTTGGTATTTTTATGATATAGATTGAAAAGTAAAGATTGCAAAATAAAGTAGCTCGGAAACTTATATGATAAAAGATAGACCTGGGGGCCATAGATTTCACTAGTGGGTTCTCTCAAGATAGCATAAGTATTACGGTGGGTGAACAAATTACTATCGAGCAATTGATAGAAAAGTGCATAGTTATGAGATTATCTAGGCATGATCATGTATATAGGCATCACGTCCGCAACAAGTAGACCTACTCCTGCTTGCATCTACTACTATTACTCCACACATCAACCGCTATCCAGCATGCATCTAGAGTATTAAGTTCATAAGAACAGAGTAACACATAAGGCAAAATGACATGATGTAGAGGGATAAACTCAAGCAATATGATATAAACCCCATCGTTTTATCCTCGATGGCAACAATGCAATATGTGCCTTGCTGGCCCTGCTGTCACTGGGAAAGGACACCGCAAGATTGAACCCAAAGCTAAGCACTTCTCCCATTGCAAGAAAGATCAATCTAGTAGGCCAAACCAAACTAATAATTTGAAGAGACTTGCAAAGATAACAAAGCATACATAAAAGAATTCGAAGGAGATTCAAATATTTCTCATAGATAAACTTGATCATAAACCCACAATTCATTGGATCTCGACAAACACACCGCAAAAAGAGTTACATCGAATAGATCTCCAAGAAGATCGAGGAGAACTTTGTATTGAGATTCAAAGAGAGAGAAGAAGTCATCTAGCTAATAACTATGGACCCGAAGGTCTGTGGTAAACTACTCACAACTCATCGGAGAGGCCTTGGCGATGATGTAGAAGCCCTCCGTGATTTATTCCCCCTCCGCAGACAACCGGAAAAGGCTCCAAGATGGCATCTCACGGGTACAGAAGGTTGCCGCGGTGGAAATAGGTTTTCATGCTGCTCCTGGATGTTTTCGGGGTACGTAGGTATATATAGGAGGAAGAAGTAGGTCAATGCAGCCACGAGGGTCCACGAGGGTGGGGGCATGCCCACCCCCCTAGGGCGCGCCTTGCACCCTCGTAGTCGCCTCGGCTGCTTCTTGACATCCACTCCAAGTCTCATGGATTGCGTTTGTTCCAAAAAGATCGCTCCCGAAGGTTTCATTCCGTTTGGACTCCGTTTGATATTCCTTTTCATCAAAACACTGAAATAGGCAAAAAACAGCAATTCGGGCTGGGCCTACGGTTAGTAGGTTAGTAACAAAAATGATATAGAAGTGTAAAGTAAAGCCCATAAACATCCAAAACGGGTAGTATAATAGCATGGAGCAATCAAAAATTATAGATACGTTGGAGATGTATCACCATGGCACGGGCGCAAGCTTCACGATAAGCCACGAGCGAGGCCACCGCACGCACTTCAGCTTCGTCACGCTGAAGCTTCCCAAGGTTGATGGTGACCTTCAGCCGCTGCCACTCATCCTCCAAGCGGCGGTTCTCTACCTCAAGCCTGGTGTCGATGTTGGCAAGCTCCCCGCTAAGATGGACCATCGCACGCATCACTTCACCGAAGAGCCCGAAGCGCACCGTGCTACACCCGCGAGCGAGCGCGAGCTCATCGCCAAGACCTTCACCGGCCCCGGAGGCCGCTCGGGAGGCGCTGGGTGCTCCACCAGTCGCTGGTCGGGGGCTGGCAAGCGTGGCCCCGCAGCTTGAAGATGAAGGCTGCCCAGGGGGCAACCCCCTACCAAGGAAGGATCACCGGTACACCCCCATCTCGCTGGCAGAGTCGCGGGAAGAGGGAGCATGGGGCCCGGCTCCGGGGCACCCTCGCGGCATCATGTTAACTGGAGCTGGTCCCATGCCCTGCACAGGATCGGGGCGCTGGGGGATGCGCGCATGCGTCAGGCTGGAGTCCTTGGGGATACCTGCCTCCCGAGGTTTTGCCTTCATGGGGACCCTGCAAAACCCCAGCCATGAGAAAACGCGGTGCGTTATCAGGTCAAGAGCAAAGGTACTTACTGATCGGCAGCCACGTATCTCCTCGGCTTCAGCGGCCGACGGGTGCCGTCGTTGCGGCAGGGGACCTCTTCCTCCTCAGGAGCGACTCGAGGCACAGGCGCACCGACCAGACCCCGATGGTCGATCCTCGGGAGGGGGAGCGCTCGGTGTGGTGTCTGGAGCGGGGGTCCCAAGGGAAAGGGCACCCGGTGAGCCTTCTAGCTCACGGCTCCGGGTCCGTTGGTGGGCTCCTCGTCGTCAGCAGCCACTCTGGAGCCAGCATCCCGGGCATCATAAGCCCCTGCCTCCGGAGCTTGGGGTTGCACCAGTTCCACGGCAGCTCCTTCCAGGGCCCCAGAAGCCTCGGACTCCTGAGCCTCTAGCGGGGCCGGGCCTCCGGAGGAGCTCTCAATAACTGATGGAGGCGCGCGCCCCCCTGCCTCCACACTCGAGGCGCATGCGGTAGGGTCGATCAGGAGAGGAGCCACGAAGACGGGGTTCTTGCGGGGCCCCTCAATGCCCTCGAGAAGCAACCCCCACTCGTCGAACAGAGGCATCTGCACCGCAAAGGCCGCCTTGTTCGAGCACAGATAGAGAAGGCAGACACCCCCCCCCGGAAGGTCAGCAGGCTCGGACTCGCCGGTTAGAAGCTTGAGCACCATGCCCAAGGTACCAGCAGCAAGCAACGGCCTCTGCAGCATCATCGGATCTCGGACGCCTGTGAAGTCCCACATCGGGCGAGAATGGTGCTGGAGGGGAGCAATGCGCTGCTTCACGAATTTCTTCATCACCATTGCCGCCGTCACCTCCAGTTCCTGAAGCCTTGTCAGTCTCTTCCAGACGAAAGCAAGATGCCGGTCGGAGAGCCTTTCATGGCACCAGCCGGAGCTAGGCAAAGCCGGCGCCCCAGGAGTCAAGAGAAGGGGGCTAAACATGCGGGCGTCCATAAGAATCACTGCTTCCAGAATCCCTTCACAGCAGGCGAGAGCTCGAAGTCAATCTCCGAACCAACGGTCATGGCCACAGCTTCAAAGGTCGCGCACCCAGAGCATTGGCGGGTGTCGACCGACCGAAGCAAGAAGAAATGGTGAAACAAGGCCATGGAGGGAGTGATGCCTATCATGGCTTCGCAGAGGAAAGGCAAAGATGGCGAGGAGGATGATGGAGCGGGGGTCCAGATGCAGCAGATGGATCTGGTAATGCGACATCATAGTGTTGAAGAATGGGAAGAAAGGAGGAATCAACCCAGCAAGAATAGCATGGAGATAGATGGGGATCTCGGTGACTCTCATCTCTCTGGTTCTCCAAGATGCAGAGCGAACAGCCGTCGCCCTTCCCTCATTGGAATCAGCGGCGAGCGCATGGCGAACCTTGTCCAGACCTTCCTCATTGATCACCATCGACTGCTCAAGGGATGGCTCCAAGGCCGGTGGAGGACCGGCCGGGGAAAGCGGCTTCCCCTCCTTCTTCCTCGGCTTGGGGGACATGGCGAGTGCTAAAAGAGGGCAAGGCGTCGGCGCCGGATCTATGGACACGGCGGCAAGATTGGGAAGGAGGAAACAAGAGCCAAGCATGGTAATTTGCGAAGGGCGAGCTACACTGTCAACGGGCGGCTGCTGGGTCTATCGGATATCTAGGCGGCATGGGGAAGTGGAGACGCCCACGTCCCATTAACTGCCATGTGTCTTCAAGGCCACAGGCTGATAGGGCCCGCGGTGCTCCACCCTTGCCCTTTGTCCTTGCCTGGAAGCCAAGTCCGAGCGCACCTTGGGCCCGGGGGCTACTCTCAGCGTCCTGGATTTGGGGGCATCCAGCCCTGCCTGCCTGCAGCCCACCACGTGGCTTCATCGACGGCCTGGTATGACCCAGCTCCAACACCAACACTGCAAGACCCTCACGAGGAGCCAAGCCTCGCGAGGCGGACAATGCCAAGACCCCCGAAGGAATCGGCCTCCTTAGCTTGGCTCCTGAGGGACAGAGAGTTCTATGCAATGTTGCCTCACGAGGCTCAGCTAACATGAGCCATGACGACCAAGGCCAGGCGGGCGCCAGGCGGGCGCAGAGCGCAGGTTTCCTCTTCAGTGCAAAAGAAGCAGGGCGCAGGCGCAGAGTCCCCAGGAATCGGACAAAGGTTTCCATTCTGGTGCAATGAGACCAAGACCGCTAGGATGGCAGGACGGAGGTCATCGACGAGCCCACCGCAGTGTCACGACTAGAGGCTTTTCGCAGGCGAAGACTACTTTTGTCAGGATAGACTGTACTACTTGTCCCCTTTCAAATATGGCTGTTGTGAGATCCCTTCCCACTCATATTTGGGAAGAGGACCAAGGCCACTATAAATAGGACTAGCCACCACCATAGAGGGGGACGGGATCGGAACAAGTAGAGATAGCATACACCACACCAGCTCAAGAACACCTCACCTCATGAGGCTTGTTCAGCCACTGTACTAGCTCATCCTCAGCCCTTCGAGGCAATCCACTAAAACTCTGGAGTAGGGTATTACACCACAACGGTGGCCCGAACAAGGATAAAACTGATGTGTCTCTTGTCCCTTTGAGTCGACGTGCCAGGCTTAGGAGGATCACGAGTAGGCAGGCTGGGTAGGTTGAGATCTCCACACGCACCCCAGAGTTTGAACCTCTTAAGGGTTTGTGGATCCCACAATCCGACACATATGTGCCGGCGTGGCCGGCTGCCCGTCCTATTTCAACAAATAGCTCATTTTTTTCATTGCTTTTGCATTCAAACATATAGTAAAATAACATAGTTTCAACCGAATAAAATAGCATAGTTTTACAAGCCGAATAAAAGTAAAAATTTCTCACATAATTTTGCAAGCCGAATAAAGAAGATACATCTATTGGTTGCCAACATGAGCCCACATATGCTCAACCAAATGATTTTGCAGTTGCACGTGAATTTCCCAATCATGCATGTCATCATGAAATTGGGTGAACTATTCAAACGTTGTCGCTCCATGCTCAGGCAAAACATTCTCACCCTGAAACTGAAAACCTTGATCGTACAGATGTTTCGGGCGCTCATCTTCTACGATCATATTGTGCATGATCACACAAGCAGTCATCACCTTCCACAGTTTCAGCGTGCTCCAGGTATTAGCAGGATACCGAATGATGCCCCATCGAGATTGCAAAACACCAAAGGCACGCTCGACGTCTTTCCTAGCACTCTCTTGCTCTTGGGCAAATCTTTTCCTCTTCTCTCCGACAGGGTTGGGGATTGTCTTGACAATAGTGGTCCACTAAGGATAGATACCATCACCCAGGTAGTATCCTTTGTCGTAGTTGTGGCCGTTGATAGTAAAGTTCACCGGTGGACTGTTGCCTTCGGCAAGCCTAGCAAACACCGGCGAGCGCTGAAGCACGTTGATATCACTGTGTAATCCGGCGCTGCCAAAGAAAGAGTGCAAGATCCAGAGATCTTGAGACGCCACGGCCTCTAGTATGAATGTGCAAGCCCTGACATGGCCCTTATACTGCCCTTGCCACTCAGAAGGGCAGTTCTTCCACTCCCAGTGCATGCAGTCTATGCTACAAAGAATCCCTGGGAAGCCCCTGCTGGCATTTATCACCAACAAACAGGCTGTATCTTCAGGAGTCGTCTCTCTCAAGTACTCAGGGCCAAACACAGCAATAACAGCCTTGCAGAACTTTTACATGGACTCTAGGCATGTAGACTCGCTCATACAGATGTACTCGTCAATGAGATAACGGGACCTCCATATGCAAGCATTCGGATGGCGGTAGTGCATTTCTGATAAGAGGAGAAACCAATCTTTCCAACGGCATCCTCTTTGCACTCGAAATAGTCATCGTAGCCGACCAGCCCCTCTCTAATACGGTTGAAAAGATGTCTACTCATATGGAAACGGTGTCGGAATTTTCTGATGTTTGAACAACGGATTTGTTGTATCAAAGTAGTCCTTCCAAAGAAGGAGATGCCCGCTCTCTTGGTTGTGATTCAACGCCGGAAGGTGGCCTGAAATGGAGCCGCGGAACAATGGCCGCTGGCTATTGAGGTGGTGATGGACCAACACGGTAGCTAATATCTCCTCCTCATCATCGGACGATGAATCATCGGAGTCGCAAAGGAAATTGTGAAAAAAGAACTCGTCGGCGGAGTCCATTTTGTACCTTAGCAAACTGTCGAACAACTTGCGGGTCAACGAAGGAGATGGCCAGCGAAGGGAGTCGCAGTGCGCACGGACCAGCTAGGGGCCATGCCGACGTCTGACGAGCGGGCCGGCGTCTGACGAGCGTGTCGGTGAGGATCTGGCCGGGGCGGCGAGGCGACTTCTTGGTCGTGGTTGCGGCTGTGTCGCGGGAGGGGGGAGCGCGGGTGGGAAGCAGTCGGTTCCCCAGCGGCAAGACGGTGGTGGCGGGCGACGTAGGAGGTGGCGGCGTTGCTGAGCGGATGTTGCGGTGCTGGCAGCTGGCAGAGTCACCGGGAAAAATGGGCGGCGGCGGCAGTGATGAAGGGGGCGAGGGTTGTTGTTGGATGGGGGGAGGCCAATGTCCCACCAACCAGCGGGCCCGAGAAAAGGAGAAGGCGAGCATGCGTGCGCGTCCATCTCATGTCTGCACCAACGCAAATCCGGCTCAAAAATGGGCCGGGAATGGGTCATCTGCGGACGAAAAGCGGACGCGCGTCCGTTTGGGTCAGCGCGTTGAGCCGACTTTTTTGTCCGCGTCGACCCAAACGGACGCTAGCAGACGAAATGGTTCGTCCCATTGGAGTTGCTCTAATTTATTTTAGTCGGAGAAAATATATGTGAAGACCAATAATAGTGTCATGGTGAAAGTGCAACTATCCCTAGGTGGTTTTGGTAATTCCTAACAACATATAGTTCATTGAGCTAATACTATTTCAAGATAAACATTTCAGGAGAGCTCAATGATTGGCATGGCATGGATGAGAAAATTGGACCCCTCAAAAATGCTAAGGACAAAAGGGTTGGCTCAAGCTCAAAGCTCAAGGCTCTACATTTTCTATTTTAGTGATCCAAGATCACATTGAGTCTATAGGAAAAGCCAATACTATCAAGGAGGGATGAGGTCTTGCTTAATGGTTTTCTTGCTCAAAATGCTTAGTGATATGCTCCAAAGCCCTCAACTACTTTCTCACATCCACATATGACCTAAACCAAAAGTCAAACTCGGCCCCAATAATTCTTTCTATCCGGCGCACCGAGTTCAGATGTCATAGCCACTGCCACAAACCCTAGGCAAATCGGTTTCACCGATAGGGATCTCGGTCTCACCGAGATGGGATTGTAATCTCTCTGTTTCCCTTCATAACGTTTCGGTCCCACCGAGATGAGCGATCGGTCCCACCGAGATTGCAATGTAAACTCTCTGTTTCCCTTTCGTAACATTTCAGTCTCACCGAGATGAGCGAATCGGTCCCATCGAGTTTACCTAACCAACTCGCTGGTTAGCTTATTACCAAAATCGGTCTCACCGAGTTTGTGTAATCGGTCTCACCGAGATTACGTTATGCCCTAACCCTAACCATATTGGTCCTACCAAGTTGCATGTCGGTCCCACCGAAAATCCTAATGGTCACTAGGTTTGCTGAATCGGTCCGACCGAGTTTCTCAATTCGGTCCCACCGAGATTGGCAAGTTGTGTGTAATGGTTAGATTTTGTGTGGAGGCTATATATACCCCTCCACCTCCTCTTCATTCGTGGAGAGAACCATCAGGACGAACCTACACTTCCAACTTACATTTTTTGTGAGAGAACCACATACACTTGTTTTGAGGCCAAGATATTCCATTCCTACCATATGAATATTGATCTCTAGCCTTCCCCAAGTTGCTTTCCACTCAAATCTTCTTTCCACCAAATCCAAATCTTGTGAGAGAGAGTTGATTGTTGGGGAGACTATCATTTGAAGCACAAGAGCAAGGAGTTCATCATCAACACACCTTTGTTACTTCTTGGAGAGTGGTGTCTCCTAGATTGGCTAGGTGTCACTTGGGAGCCTCCGACAAGATTGTGGAGTTGAACCAAGGAGTTTGTAAGGGCAAGGAGATCGCCTAATTTGTGAAGATCTACCGCTAGTGAGGCAAGTCCTTCGTGGGTGACGGCCATGGTGGGATAGACAAGGTTGCTTCTTCGTGGACCCTTCTTGGGTGGAGCCCTCCGTGGACTCGCATAGTCGTTACCCTTCGTGGATTGAAGTCTCCATCAACGTGGATGTACGATAGCACCACCTATCAGAACCACGACAAAAACATCCGTGTCTCCTATTGCGTTTGCACTCTCCAAACCCTTCCCTTTACATTCTTGCCAGTTGCATGCTTTACTTTCCGCTGCTCATATACTATTTGCATGCTTGCTTGAATTGTGTTAAGATTGCTTGTCTTGTCCATAATTGCTAAAATCTACCAAGAACTAAAACTAGGAAAAGGATAAGTTTTTATTTCGTCAAGTAGTCTAATCACCCCCCCCCCTCTAGACATACTTTCGATCCTACAAGTGGTATCAGAGCTTTGGTCTCAGTTTGCTTTGATCTCCATAGCTTTTGGTGGTCATAGTCTTGGTTTCACAACCTAGGAGAGTATGGCGTTTAGCGAGGGAAACTATCACCGTAGAGGTCCTTACTTTGATGGTACTAATTTTGCTAGTTGGAAGCATAAGATGAAAATGCATATTCTTGGACATAACCCCGCCATTTGGGCTATTGTGTGTATTGGCTTGCAAGGTGAATTCTTTGATGGGAGAGAACCGAACCGTGAAGCTAGCGCAGATGAATTGAAGATGCTGCAATACAACGCTCAAGCTTGTGATATCCTCATCAACGGATTGTGCCCCGAAGAATTCAACAAAATCAGCCGTCTTGAGAATGCAAAGGAAATTTGGGACACTTTGATTGACATGCAAGAAGGTACTGACTCCATCAAGGAATCCAAGTTGGATGTGCTTCAAAGTCAACTTGACAAGTTCAAGATGAAGAATGGTGAAGGCGTCGCTGAAATGTACTCTAGGCTTGCTCTCATTACAAAGGAGATCACCGGCTTAGGAAGTGAAGAGATGACCGACAAATTCATCATCAAGAAGATCCTAAGATCTTTGGATGGAAAATATGATACCGTGTGCACATTGATCCAAATGATGCCCAATTACAAGAATCTCAAGCCAAAGGACGTCATTGGAAGAATTGTTGCTCATGAGATGCCACTCAAGGATAAGGAAGAGCTCCACAACAAGTCAAGTGGTGCTTACAAAGCCTCATGTGAAGCTCCCACATCATCAAGTGAGAAACAAACCTTCAATGAAGAACTGAGCCTAATGGTGAAGAACTTCAACAAGTTCTACAAGAGTAGAAACAAAGAGAGAAGCTCCAAGTCAAGGTCCTACAATGACAAAAGATCTTCTAGTCGAGAGCGTAATTGCTACAATTGTGGTAGACCCGAACACTATTCCAATGAGTGTATGGCTCCCTACAAGAGAAGAGAAGAATCACCTAAGAGGAGAAGTAGAAGAGAAGAATCACCATCAAGAGAGAGAAGGAGTAGAGATGATCGTTATGAACGAAGAACATCCCGGAGAAGCAAGGAGTCGGAAAGGAAGGACAAGTCATCAAGGAGCTACACAAAACGAAGACATCAAGCTCATGTTGGTGAATGGGTATACGGCTCCGACTCCGACAATCACTCCGAGAGAAGCTATCACTCCGACTCCGAACATACTCAAGATGAAGGTGTTGCCGGTCTAGCACTTGTGTCAACCAACTCCTATGACATATTTGATTCACCGAATGAAGGACTTGGAAGATGCTTCATGGCTAAAGGCCCAAAGGTATCACACCCCGAGTATGTTGATTTCAATAGTGATGAAGATGACTTGTTAGGTGATGATGATTTACTTATTGACAACTCTAGTGATGAATACTATGATGAAACATCAATTAATCATGCTAATCAAGATAAAACGAATGATAATGATAAGGAGAAGATTGAGCTTCTAACTAAAGAACTAAACACTCTTAAGTTAGCTCATGAAACTATCTTAGAAGATCATCGAGAACTTTTAAGGACTCATGAGAAGTTACGCTTTGAAAAGCTCAACCTTGAGCAAGAGCATGAGTTCTTAAAGGCAACCAATGATGATCTTCGCAAGAAAAGTTCTTCTTACATTCACACCACCTTCCCTCCGCGAGTATTCATCAGAGCGCTTTCGACAGAGATCCATTCCACCATGTCCGGTCGAAGCAGCTCCTCCTCTCGCCTCTCCAGCCCTCGGCCCGGAGATTGGGAGCGGTGTTCCGTCCCGCATAGCAAGCTAGTAGTGCTTCAATCCAAGGGGCTCCTCCCCCCGGCATATATGGTCCCAGTTCGAGCCGGGATCGTCACCTATAGTGGCGGAGAGCAGGCGGAGAGCGTCCCCAATCCCTCTCAAGGAGAGCGGGTATGCCTAGTCCCTTATTTAATAAGAGGACTTGGATTTCCAATTCATCTGTTTCTCCGAGGGCTACTGGAGTTCTACGGCCTCCAGCTACACAACCTCACGCCTGCCTCCATTCTGCACGTTGCGGGCTTCGTGGCCCTCTGCGAGCTGTTTTTGGGCATCGAGGCCCATTTCGCTCTGTGAAAGAGGTTGTTCTGCCTTGTGCCCCGCTCTCAGGAGGGGTCAATTTATCAGGTGGGCGGAGCCTAACTATCGCGCATCGCCAGGACCGGATATCTATCCGGTACCCCAAAGAAGGCGTCCAAGGACTGGCCTTCGGAATGGTTTTATATGGATGGCGTCCCCCTGCCGGACCCTGTACGGATCGGCCTTTCTGAGTTTAACAACGCCCCGTTGAAGAAACGCCTGAGCTGGCGCCCACGAAACCCTCAAAGGGAAACAGATAGGGACGTCCTTTACCTGATGAGCCGGATAAGATTGTTGGCTCATTCCGGATTGACCATGATCGAGGTCATGGACACATGCATTACGCAGGGAGGTCATGGCCACATGCTTCAGTACAGAGGCCACCCCATGTGGGATTTCAACGGGGAGGACGATGCCACCCGGTGCGGTCGCAAGGGGCCGGATTCGGCCGCCGCTCTAACGAAGATCTTATCCGCTTTATACAAGGGAGAAGAAGAGGAATTCCTCCGTGTCAACCCACGGGGCGGATTCTCTATGTACAGTCCTCCAAGATGGGTGAGTGAACACTTCCACTTGTCTACCCGCTTTCGAAATTCCCATAATTGAGTACTTAGTCTAGCGATGTTAACGCAGGAGCTGCGCCAGACCGTGAAGGAGATAAACAGCCCTCCTCCGCAACCCGAGGACCCAGGACGGTCCCTCGATCCGGAGTCCCAAGAGGACCCGGACTTATGTGTGGAGTTAATTGACGGGGTGTTTCATCAATTGAGTAAGGACAACACCTTAGTGGCCATTACGGCCGACTATCCCGGACTACTTCCGGCCTCAAAGGTAACCGAGACCAAAGTCCCAGTACTTTCAAGAGGATTCATCCATGCTTTATTTTGATTGCCGTGAACCAATAGTTTTTTCGCTTTGCAGGGGAAATCCTTGAGGCGGAGGGCCGAGCCCGCGGTGGGTAGCCAACAAGGGCCATTGAAGCCAAGTGGGCTAAAAAGAAGTGTGGAACAGATCGAGATTCTGGCGCAATGGTATGGCGTGCAATTTTAACGCCTAGGGTTTATGCCCTCAAGCCACACTAACGCCCATGCTCTCCTTAGGAGGAAGAGCGCCCGACGGACTATATCCACCGGCCAGGCTTCAAGGCTGGGTCCGGAAGCAGAGGTGAACACGGGGGGCGCACCGGACGCTCCTCCGACAGAGGACGCGGACGAGCTATCTGCCAGCAATTCAGAGGTGGAGAGTGCCATGAACCACAGGCGTCGCCGGGCTATTCTTCGTGACGCATGTTTTTCCCAAGAGGCATTGGACGCCTTTAATACAGGAGATGCGTATCTTCGTGCCGCTCAAAATGGTCTAGCTAGAACCACAGAGCAGTATGTGAAAGACATACGGGTGAGTAGATCTTATGGTTACATATGTCAGTAGCCCCCGAGACTTGAAACAATTAAGATAACTGATTTAAGGATCATATGCTATAGAGGATCTTTCAAAGAAGAACACACAACTGTCCCAGGAGCTGGAAGAGTGCAAGGCCAAACTCGAGGCTGCACTGGCCACTTCAGAGAATGCCAAGGGTACCCCCTCAGGTAATGTATGCTTTGAAAGATAATTCTGCTGTGAAGTGCGGCATATGTGCAATTCTGACAATAACGGTGCAGATGGGGCCGGAGTGAATCCGGACAAGCAGCAACTCCTACGCTAATTAAAGGCTGGTGAGAGCGTGCTGACGAGGGTGAGGCAAGAGAAGAACAAGCTTCAAGACGCCAATACCCAGCTGGGCGAGGAACTAAAGGATGTTCGTGCTTAGCTGTCTGATTCCGTAAAGGAGAATCGGCGACTTCGACACGGCATTTTTAGTATGTGCTTAAGCGAATCTTCGAAAAAAGAGTTCGGCGAGGAAGTCGATTGACAAAGCTATGTCTGCAGATGTGCTGACAGGTCGTCCTGCAGAGGAGATGCCCAGTTCAACTGGGGACCTTCTTCCCGAGCTGTTGCAACTGCACGAACGAGTTCGGCAGGCGATGCAAGGCGTCGTCCAGGCTATGTGGCCATCCCTCTCCATGCCCGAAGGCCTTGGAGAGCTTGCGGAGAAGCTGGAGGGAGTGCGGCAGCGCTTCCGGTTGTGGAAGATATCGGCCTGTCGTCAAGGTGCCAGGGAGGCCTGGGCCATGGTGAAGACTCGGTACACGAAGGCTGACCCGAACCACATGGCCAAGGTCAGCCCTGTGGGGCCTGACGGAAAGGAGATCCCTGTCAGTCTAGTGTATGGCCAGGTAGAGCTGGCTGCCAAGTATTCTCAACAAGACTGTAAATTAGACCGCCTGTTGGATGGTATTGAAGAAGAATATACCGAGTCGGATTGACTCTGTAATTTAAAATGACATGAAAAATGCCTTCTAGCCGGATTGTAGATCGTTTGTCATTGCGGACCTTTTCGCTTCGACCTCTGGACCCTATAGTCCGGAGTGTGTCCGAATACCCTCTTGGTTATGTAAGAACCGGGGCATGCATGGAGACAAGGCGTAGGGGTCATAATTGCTTTAGCAGACAAGTGCCCAAGTAGTTATGTTATATTACATGGTTAGTAAGAAACATCTTCCAGGGAGAATAGTTCCGTTAGGGGTTCCTTTCCCTGGGAGGCATGCCCTAAAGTGCATGTCCAAACTGCTAAAAAGAGCAGAAAAGCATCTGGGGGCAGATAAATAAACAAGAAAAATCATCTTTTAGTTCACCGACCGAATATTCCCTTAAGAACGCTAGCTTTAGGCTTCACCCAGTCTGAGGTACACATCCGGCTGACCCGGCAGTAACAATCACAGAGGTGCTCCCTTTACCACCTAGCCGAATGAACGGGAACGTAGGGGTAAGCACAGGAGCCAGGCAACCCAGCTTGGCCAAAACTTAAGTCATATCGATGCATATAATGGTGTATAAAAGGTTCATGCGGAAGTGTCACACATGTTTTGGGCATGAGGCCCGTTTATATAAACTTCTGATAAAGAAGCCCCCATGTATGATGAGCGCGGGTGGCGCATTAAGTATGTGCGAACAATGCGCAGGCAAGCCCCTAAGGGCTTGGGAGAAGAAAAAAAAGGTAGGGAGAAGGAGAGAAATGCCAGACAGCTAATGTTAAAAAATAAAAAGGGGACAGAGGAAGGAGACGAACACGGAGTCCGGCGCTAGGCATAGAATCTTGGGTCCGGCTCGGCTCGAGTCGGTTGTCCGATGCGTTTCGCAGATGGTACGCTCCACCAGTCAGTACTTCGTCGATTATGAAGGGACCCTCCCATTTGGGCTTTAGTTTGTCCTTTTTCTTGTCCGGCAGGCGTAGAACTAGTTGGGCCAACGTTATAAGTTTTGGCCCGTACTTCTCTGCTTTGATATCTTCGAGCCTGCTGTTGATAGAATGCGGAATGAGCTTTTGCCACGTCGCGCTCCTCCTCCAATGCGTCCAAGCTGTCTTGCCGATCGAGCTCAGCTTCTCTTTCTTCGTACATGCGCACGCGAGGTGAGTCATGAATTATGTCGCAGGGCAGGACTGCCTCTGTGCCGGATACCATAAAAAATTGTGTGAATCCGGTAGTGCAATTCGGCGTGGTCCGCAGCCCCCAGAGTACGGAGTCAAGCTCCTCTACCCAGTGCGTGTTAGATTCCTTGAAGGATCGCACTAGTCTAGGTTTGATGCCGCTCATGATGAGACCGTTGGCTCGCTCGACTTGACCGTTGGTTTGAGGGTGATAGACTGAAGCGTAGTCGAGCTTAATGCCCATGTTTTTGCACCAGAGTTTAACTTCATCGGCCGTAAAGTTTGTGCTGTTGTCAGTGATGATGTTGTGGGGGACGCCGTAACGGTGTACAACCCCGGATATGAAGTCTATCACCGGTCTGGATTCTGCCGTCTTTACAGGCTTGGCCTCTATACATTTGGTGAATTTATCCACCATGACCAGTAGGTATTTTTGCTTGTGGGTTCCTCCTTTAAGGGGTCCAACCATGTCAAGCCCCCAGACCGCAAAAGGCCAGGTTATGGGTATGGTTTGTAGGGCGATAGGTGGCATGTGGCTTTGATTAGCAAAGAGCTGGCAACCGACGCATCATTGGACTAGGTCCTGATCATCTGCCCGGGCTGTCGGCTAATAAAATCATGTACGGAAGGCCTTGCCTACAAGGGCCCGGGCTGCGGCGTGGTGCCCGCCAAGTCCGGCGTGAATTTCAGCTAGGAGATTTCGCCCTTCCTCTTCGGAGATACACCTTTGAAGGACTCCGGTGGTGCTTTTCTTATAAAGCTCTCCTTCGGGACTTTATATGCTTTAGATCGCCGCACTATGCAGCATGCCTCATTTTGGTCCTCGGGGAGTTCCTGCCTAGTTAAGTAGGCTAAGAATGGTTCTATCCACGGGGCAATTACTGCCATTATTTCGTGGGCTGAGGGTGTGACTTCATTGACGGAGTCTTTCGTTGTGTCATGGTGTTCTGGGTCAGGTGATGCGGCCTGGTCCGGTTTGTTAATTCTGGATTCCCCTTCCCACTGTACGGATGACTTGAATAACCTTTCCAGGAAAATGTTGGGGGGACTGCATCGCGCTTTGCGCCGATGCATGCCAGGACGTTTGCTGCCTGATTATTTTCCCGGGCTATATGGTGGAATTCCAACCCTTCGAACCGAGCTGGCATATTTAGGACGGCGTTGCGGTAAGCTGCCATTTTCGGATCTTTGGCGTCAAAGTCTCCGTTTATTTGGGATATCGTGAGGTTTGAATCCCCACGCACCTCTAGGCGTTGAATGCCCATGGAGACTGCCATCCGGAGGCCATGTAGAAGGGCCTCGTATTCGGCTGCATTGTTGGAGTCCGTATACATTATCTGGAGTACATATTGGACTGTATCTCCTGTTGGGGACGTCAGGACGACGCCAGCCCCCAGACCTGCCAGCATTTTGGAGTCATCAAAGTGCATGGTCCAGTTGGAATATGTGCCGTACTCTTTAGGGAGTTCGGCTTTAGTCCATTCTGCGACAAAGTCAGCCAAGGCTTGCGACTTAATGGCTCACCATGGCTTATATGTTATGTCGAACGGGAGGAGCTCAATGGCCCATTTGGCAATCCGGCCTGTTGCATCGCGGTTGTTTATGATGTCGTTAAGAGGTACTTCGGAGGCTACTGTTATCGAACACTCTTGAAAGTAGTGTCGTAGCTTCCGGGATGCCATGAACACTGCGTATACTATTTTTTGGTAATGCGGGTACCGGGACTTGCATGGCGTGAGGACAGTGGACACGTACTACACTGGTTTCTGGACAGGGACTTTGTGTCTGTCCGTTTCTCGTTCGACGATGAGGACTGCGCTTACAACTTGGTGAGTTGTCGTGATGTATAACAACATTGGTTCACCGATGTTTGGCGCGGCCAGGACAGGGTTTGTTGCCAGTATGGCTTTTATTCCTTCGAGTCCGGCCATGGCGGCATCCGTCCACTCGAAGTGTTCGGTGCGCCGGAGGAGGCGGTAGAGGGGCAATGCCTTTTCCCCCAAGCGGGAGATGAAGCAGCTTAGAGCCGCCACGCATCCAGTCAATTTTTGTATTTGCTTGAGATCTTTTGGAATATCCAATTGTGATAGAGCTCGGATCTTGGCTGGGTTTGCTTCAATTCCTCTACCGGATACAATGAAGCCCAAGAGATTTCCGGCTGGTACACCGAAAACGCATTTTTCCGGGTTGAGCCTAATGTCATATGTTCGGAGGTTATCGAACGTGAGCCTCAAGTCGTCTATTAGAGTTTCGACGTGTTTGGTTTTGACGACCACGTCATCCACGTACACTTCAACTGTTTTGCCGATCTGGTTGGCCAGACATGTCCGAATCATGCGCTGATATGTTGCACCGGCGTTTCTAAGCCCGAAGGGCATTGTGTTGAAGCAGAACGGGCCGTATGGGGTGATGAATGCCGTTGCGGCTTGGTCTGACTCTGCCATCTTGATCTGGTGGTAGCCAGAGTATGCATCGAGGAAACACAATGAATCGTGTCCTGCAGTGGTGTCGATGATTTGATCAATGCGGGGGAGGGGGAAGGGATCCTTTGGGCCGGCCTTATTTAGGTCTTTAAAATCGACGCATAGGCGCCAGGATTTGTCCTTCTTTGGTACCATCACCAGGTTTGCTAGCTAGTCCGGATGTTTTATATCTCTGATGAATCCGGCTTCCAGTAGTTTGGCTAGCTCCTCTCCCATGGCTTGTATCTTGGGTTCGGAGAAATGCCGAAGAGCCTGCTTAACAGGTTTGAATCCTTTTAGGATGTTCAGGCTGTGCTCGGCCAGCCTGCGTGGGATTCCTGGCATGTCTGAAGGGTGCCAGGCAAAAATGTCCCAATTTTCTCGTAGGAATTCTCTGAGTGCGGCGTCTACATCTGGGTTTAGTTGTGCCCCGATGGAGGCCGTTTTTCTAGTGTCCGTTGGATGGACTTGGAACTTGACTATTTCGTCTGCCGGCTTGAAGGAGGTGGACTTGGGTCTTTTGTCGAGTATCACGTCATCCCTGTCCACCATGGAGCGCAACACAGTTAGTTCCTCGGCCGCAAGGGCTTCGAACAATGCCTCGAGGGCCAGTGCGGCTGTCTTGTTTTTGGCGCGGAGCGCTGTGTTCGGATCACTAGCAAGAGTGATGATTTCGTTGGGTCCGGGCATTTTGAGCTTCATGTACCTGTAATGGGGTATAGCTTGAAAAATTGTGAATGCTTCTCGCCCTAACAGAGTGTGGTATCCGCTGCTGAACGGGGCCACTTGAAATGTGACCTCCTCGGATCTGTAATTATCCGGTGTGCCGAACACCACATCCAGTGTGATTTTCCCTGAACGGTAGGCTTCCCGGCTGGGGATTATTCCTTTAAAGGTTGTGTTGCTTCGCTCAATGCGGCTCCAGTCTATTTCCATTTTTCGCAGGGTTTCCTCGTAGATGAGGTTCAGTCCGCTGCCGCCGTCCATGAGTACCTTTGTAAGCCGGAAGCCGTCCACTATCGGACTGAGGACCAGTGCGGCTGGTGCTCGGGCTGTCCGGAATTTAGGTTCGTCACTAGCATTAAAGGTAATAGCCATGTCACTCCATGGGTTTATTGTTGCTACTTGGTAGACTTTGGTAAGGCTGCGGAGCGTTCGTTTCCTCGCGTTGTTTGATGCGAAAGTCTCGAAGACTGTTGACACCGTACTGGCATTTCTAGGGTGGTGCTCTGCGGATTCTGGAGTTAAAAGCTCCTCGCCACTTCTGGCCACCTGCTGGAGTATCCAACATGCTCTAAGGCTATGAGTTGGTGTGACTTCCCCTAAACTATGAATTTTACAGGGTCCATTGAGCCATCCCTCCAGTACGGTTCCATACCCTATAGAGGGTTTTTGTTTTTTGTTGTTTGGCCCAGGTGCCTGGCGATAATGCGCCCTTTTGTTTCGGACTGGGATTGTATTCAGGGTCGGGTTGTCCCAGAATTTTGTTTCGGTTTTTCGAACGCTTTCTGTTGCACAGTACTTTCGTACTATGGATGTCAACTCGGCGAAGCATGTGATTTCGCGGCGACTTATGGCATTGAGGATTCTGATATCCGTGCAGTTGTTACAGAAGAATGAAATTGCATCCCTCTCACGGCAATCCTTTATCATGTTCCTTACCAGGAGGAATCTGGCCCAGTAATGGTGTACTATTTCCCTGGGCTCTTGCCGAATTTGGGATAGATCCCTTGTATTTGGGTGGGCGGGGGGATTTAAATCCGGAACCTCACCCGATCTAAGACTCAGGGGCCAAGAAACTTCTGAATTCGGAATCTTGTTTTCTTGGACGTTATTCAATGAATCAGGCTCGTTGCCTGAGTTTAGGTTCAGGGCTTGGGCGACGTCTTCCCCTCCGCGGATGTCTAGCTTGGAGGGATCAGGAATCTGGATACATCTGGTCCTTAGGATGGGCGAAGATTCGCCGCATTGTTCTTCCACCACTTCAACGTGGTGGGTGACCTAGGGAGAGTCAATCTCTCTCCGATCGGGTTTAACCCCAACCTGGCCGTAATCTGTAGCGACTCCCAGGGCGGCGATGCGATCCAAGAGCTCGTTTAGGGAAGAGAGCTCCATCGGATCTAACTGCTCGGCAAGTTCCGAGCTGATGAGGAGATTGCTTTCGATGGCCCGAGAGGTCATCGTCGGCGTGGCGGCTGAACAGGCGGTCATCAAAAACTACCTAGCCGGAGAGTTTGGCCGACAGCCAAAGCTCCTTTAGCAACAGCGCCGTCTTTAAAGACGAGGTGAGGCATCCTTCCTGACGGTGACGACACAGAGGAACTCTCAATGAAAGCACCAATGTCGGTGTCAAAACCGGCGGATCTCGGGTAGGGGGTCCCGAAGTGTGCGTCTAGGCGGATGGTAACAGGAGACAAGGGACACGATTTTTTTACCCAGGTTCGGGCCCTCTCGATGGAGATAAAACCCTACTCCTGCTTGATTAATATTGATGATATGGTTAGTACAAGAGTTGATCTACCACGAGATCAGAGAGGCTAAACCCTAGAAGCTAGCCTATGGTATGATTGTTGTTCGTCCTATGGACTAAAACTCTCTGGTTTATATAGACGTCGAAGAGGGCTAGGGTTACACAGAGTCGGTTACAATGGGAGGAGATCTTCATATCATATTGCCAAGCTTGCCTTCCACGCCAAGGAAAGTCCCATCCGGACACAAGACGAAGTCTTCAATCTTGTATCTTCATAGTCCGGGAGTCCGACCAAAGGTCATAGTTCGGCCATCTGGACACCCCCTAATCCAGGACTCCCTCGCCAAGCATTTACTCTTATCTACTTACATGCCTCAAGTCAAGTCTAGTAACAAAAACAAGAAAGATTCTTCCTCTAGTAGTAACAATAATCATGCTAAATCCAATGTTGTTGCTTCTAGTAGTTCTCTTGATTCCACTAATGATTCTACACTTGAGCAAGAAAATAGCTTATTGAAGGGAATTATAGAGAAAGGTGTTTACAAGAGCCTTGCCGGGAGTAAGCAATTCGAGGAAATTGTACGCAAGCAAGAAGGCACCGGAAGAACCAAGGTGTTGGTTTTGAATGGAAGTTCAATGCCAATGGAGTTGAGTGGGAAGAAGATCAATACGCCAAGACAAAGTTTGTTCCTCAACAAGAGAAGTATGATCCTACTTCCTTCAAAGGGACACAAGCTCAAGACGATCTTCCACCACAAGACCACAAGCAAAAAGGCAAGGATGAGCTTCAAGAGGAGATTGATGCATTTGAAGAAGCTCCCAAGGCCTTGGTCAAGTGGGTTCCCAAGACTACATCAAGTTCTACTTCACCAAGTATGACTACGACTCCAAGGATTCCCATCAAGATGATGTGGATCCCGAAGAAGAAGAACTAGAGAGTTCTTGAGGGTGACTCCGCCAACATCCTTCACTCTTATCATTTGGCAAGAACGAGTGCAATCAACTTCCACATCATGCACAAGTTCAAGGAGTCACAAACCCTCTTGTTGGTAAGACAAGGGACAAGGTAACCTAATGCTTTCATGGACATCATGTTGTGTGTGCATCACTCTATGTCTATGGATATCCTTGTTTGTTCCTTGTGGGACTAACCCATGTAGGTATTGAAAGTGTAACTCACTCCAAAGTATTGCTCCAAATGATCTACATCAACATTGAGCATCCACATCTTCAACACCTACATGAAGTCATCATCAACAAAACCCAAGGTTAGTTCATCCCTCTTAGGGGAGATCTCACATCTAGGGGGAGCTTTACTCTAAGAATTGAGTTAAAGCAACTCTAAGGGTGTGAACACAACAATGCTTTATGTAAAAGTGGTAACCGCACTTGTGCTTAAACGATGAGTATGACCTATGATCAAATGTTCTCATTTGACTCCTAAGTCAATATACTCATATATAGATGACCTAGTCATCGTCAATTGCTTGATAGATGCTAGAATGGTTGTGCATGCTTTGCCACATATTTCATTTGTCATATTATTGTGTGAGCATGTTGGTTGCATATTTTACTCATTCGAGGACATCCACTTGCTGCTTTGATTGTTTGGTTTATTTTCTTTTGCCAAGTGGATGGACAAGAATGCCTAAGAATCCTCTCTAGCTATTTATGATCTTCTTGTCTCAAACTCTATTCATGCTATATCACAAAGTTTGATCAAGTCAGATTCGAACCACTCTATGTGAGGAGCACTCGGAGTCCCAGATTCGTCATAGAATTAAACTTCCAAAACTTCTTTGTGCGTTTCGGTCTGACCGATTCATCCATTTCGGTCATACCGAGATCACTAAGTCGATCTAGGTTTTCAATCTCGGTGCAACCGATTTGAACTTTTTGGTCACACTGAGTTGCAGTAACTGCTTGCAGTTATGCATCTCGGTGCCACCGAGTTGTTCCACTCGATCACACCAACAGGGTCAGGCTATATATATCCCCGGGCCAAAATTTGGAAATTTGTTCGAACCCCTTCGCCCGCGCTCAGCCTTCTCTACCTCCCTGGGTCTCCGGATCGTCCTCCTCATCGCCAGCTGCCTCCCGTTGCTGGTCTCCACCGACGTCAATGGGAATCGTCTCCACCGTTGTCGCCGTAGCAAGTCCATCGCTGCACTTAGGGTATGGACTTGATCCTTGTGCTAATCTCACTCCGATTCCTAGCACATTGCTTTGCCATGTATCTTGCCATGATTGAGAACTCCCTATCCAGCAAAATCACTCCATAGTTTAGATGTGAATTGAAAATTTAGGGTTAGGTTTCCGCCGAAATCATCTCGGACCAACCGAGTTGAAGAAATCGGTTCCACCGATTTGGCTAAGGCCATTGCGCACATGATTCTCGGTCTGACCGAGAATTGCAAATCAGTGTGACTGGGTTCAGGACTTTGTGAAACCCTAGCAGTCTCGATGCCACCAAACTATGACTCGGTCTGACCGGGTTCACTAGTTTAGGCTCCAAAAGCTGCTTCGGTATCACCGAGTTTTTCAAATCGGTAGAGCCGAAATGCTTTCTGTGGAAAACTAAAACTAAGTTTTTGACTCATTCTTTTGCAAAAACCTCTGTACTTTGTGATGCTCATCTACTCTACCTCATCTATGTCTATTCACAGGGTCTGCTATCAGTGTTTGCATCATGTCTGATCAGAGTGACAGTCAGAATAGGTCTGAGGAGCAAGTTCACTTGAGTGAGGGCACTAGTCCCTCTAGCATCTTGTTGGAAATATGCCCTAGAGGCAATAATAAAAGCATTATTATTATATTTCTTTGTTCATGATAATTGTCTTTATTCATGCTATAATTGTATTATCCGGAAATCGTAATACATGTGTGAATAACAGACACCAACATGTCCCTAGTAAGCCTCTAGTTGACTAGCTTGTTGATCAATAGATAGTCATGGTTTCCTGGCTATGGACATTGGATGTCATTGATAACGGTATCACATCATTAGGATAATGATGTGATGGACAAGACCCAATCCTAAGCATAGCGTGAGATCGTGTAGTTCGTTTGCTAAAGCTTTTCTAATGTCAAGTATCTTTTCCTTTGACCATGAGATCGTGTAACTCCCGGATACCGTAGGAGTGCTTTGGGTGTATCAAACGTCACAACGTAACTGGGTGACTATAAAGGTGCACTACAGGTATCTCCGAAAGTGTCTGTTGGGTTGACACGGATCGAGACTTGGATTTGTCACTCCGTATGACGGAGAGGTATCACTGGGCCCACTCGGTAATGCATCATCATAATGAGCTCAAAGTGACCAAGTGTTTGGTCACGGGATCATGCATTACGGTACGAGTAAAGTGACTTGCTGGTAACGAGATTGAACGAGGTATTAGGATACCGACGATCGGATCTCGGGCAAGTAACATACCGATTGACAAAGGGAATTGTATACGGGGTTGATTAAATCCTCGACATCGTGGTTCATCCGATGAGATCATCGTGGAGCATGTGGGAGCCAACATGGGTATCCAGATCCCGCTGTTGGTTATTGACCGGAGAGTGATCTCGGTCATGTCTACATGTCTCCCGAACCCGTAGGGTCTACACACTTAAGGTTCGGTGACGCTAGGGTTGTAGGGATATGTATATGCAGTAACCCGAATGTTGTTCGGAGTCCCGGATGAGATCCCGGACGTCACGAGAAGTTCCGGAATGGTCCGGAGGTAAAGATTTATATATGGGAAGTCCTGTTTCGGGCATCGGGACAAGTTTCGGGGTTATCGGTATTGTACCGGGACCACCGGAAGGGTCCCGGGGGCCCACCGGGTGGGGCCACCCATCCCCGGGGCCCACATGGGCTGTAGGGGGTGCGCCTTGGCCTACATGGGTCAATGGCACCAGCCCCACATAGGCCCATGCGCCTAGGGTTTAAGGGGGGAAGAGTCCTAGGAGGGGAAGGCACCTCCTAGGTGCCTTGGGGGGGAGGGAAACCCCCCTTGGCCGCCGCCCCCCCTAGGAGATTGGATCTCCTAGGGCCGGCCACCCCCCTTGGCCCTCCTATATATAGTGGGGGAGAGGAGGGACTTCATACCTTGGCCTTTGGTTGCCTCCTTCTCCCTCTCCAACACCTCCTCCTCCTCCATAGTGCTTAGCGAAGCTCTGCCGGAGTACTGCAGCTCCATCAACACCATGCCGTCGTGCTGCTGCTGGTGCCATCTCCCTCAACCTCTCCTCCCCCCTTGCTGGATCAAGAAGGAGGAGACGTGGCTGTTCCGTACGTGTGTTGAACGCGGAGGTGCCGTCTGTTCGGTGCTAGGATCTCCGGTGATTTGGATCACATCGTGTTCGACTACATCATCCCCGTTCTTTGAACGCTTCCGCTCGCGATCTACAAGGTACGTAGATGCATCTAATGACTCGTTGCTAGATGAACTCATAGATGGATCTTGGTGAAACCGTAGGAAAATTTTTTGTTTTCTGCAACATTCCCCAACAGTGGCATCATGAGCTAGGTCTATGCGTAGTTCTTCTTGCACGAGTAGAACACAATTTGTTGTGGGCGTAGATTTGTCAACTTTCTTGCCGCTACTAGTCTTATCTTGCTTCAGCGGTATTGTGGGATGAAGCGGCCCGGACCAACCTTACATGTACGCTTACGTGAGACCGGTTCCACCGACTAACATGCACTAGTTGCATAAGGTGGCTGGCGGGTGTCTGTCTCTCCTACTTTAGTTGAAGCGGATTCGATGAAATGGGTCCTTATGAAGGGTAAATAGAAGTTGACAAATCACGTTGTGGTTTCACGTAGGTAAGAAAACGTTCTTGCTAGAACCCTACTTCAGCCACGTAAAACATGCAACAACAATTAGAGGACGTCTAACTTGTTTTTGCAGCAAGTGCTTTGTGATATGATATGGCCAAAGTTGTGATGAATGATGAATGATCTATATGTCATGTATGAGATGTTCATGCTATTGTAATAGGAATCACGACTTGCATGTCGATGAGTATGACAACCGGCAGGAGCCATAGGAGTTGTCTTTATTTTTTGTATGACCTGCGTGTCATTGAAGAACGCCATGTAAACTACTTTACTTTATTACTAAACGCGTTAGTCATAGAAGTAGAAGTAGTCGTTGGCGTGACAACTTCATGAAGACACGATGATGGAGATCATGATGATGGGGATCATGGTGTCATGCCGGTGACAAGATGATCATGGAGCCCCGAAGATGAAGATCAAAGGAGCTATATGATATTGGCCATATCATGTCACTACTTTATATAATTGCATGTGATGTTTATTATGTTTTATGCATCTTGTTTACTTAGGACGAAGGTAGTAAATAAGATGATCCCTTACAACAATTTCAAGAAGTGTTCTCCCCTAACTGTGCACCGTTGCTACAGTTCGTCGCTTCTAAGCACCACGTGATGATCGGGTGTGATGGATTCTTATGTTCACATACAACGGGTGTAAGACAGTTTTACACAGCGAAAACACTTAGGGTTAACTTGACGAGCCTAGCATGTACAGACATGGCCTCGGAACACGGAGACCGAAAGGTCGAACACGAGTCGTATGGAAGATACGATCAACATGAGAATGTTCACCGACGATGACTAGTCCGTCTCACGTGATGATCGGACATGGCCTAGTCGACTCGGATCGTGTAACACTTAGATGACCAAAGGGATGTCAAATCTGAGTGGCAGTTCATTATAATTTGATTAGATGAACTTAATTATCATGAACTTAGTCTAAATATTTTACAATATGTCTTGTAGATCAAATGGCCAACGTAGTCCTCAACTTCAACGCGTTCCTAGAGAAAACCAAGCTGAAAGACGATGGTAGCAACTATACGGATTGGGTCCGGAACCTGAGGATCATCCTCATAGCTGCCAAGAAAGATTATGTCCTACAAGCACCGCTGGGTGACGCACCTGTTCTCCCTGCAGAACAAGACATTATGAACGCTTGGCAGGCACGTACCGATGACTACTCCCTCGTTCAGTGCGGCATGCTTTACAGCCTAGAGCCGGGGCTCCAAAAGAGTTTTGAGAGACATGGAGCATATGAGATGTTCGAAGAGCTGAAAGTGGTTTTCCAAGCTCATGCCCGGGTCGAGAGATATGAAGTCTCCGACAAATTCTTTAGCTGTAAGATGGAGGAAAGTAGTTCTGTCAGTGAGCACATACTCACTATGTCTGGGTTACATAACCGCTTGACTCAGCTGGGAGTTAATCTCCCGGATGATGCGGTCATTGACAGAATCCTCCAGTCGCTTCCACCGAGCTACAAGAGCTTTGTGATGAACTTCAATATGCAGGGGATGGAAAAGACCATTCCTGAAGTATTTGCTATGCTGAAATCAGTAGAGGTAGAAGTCAAGAAGGAACATCAAGTGTTGATGGTCAATAAAACCACTAAGTTCAAGAAGGGCAAGGGTAAAAAGAACTTCAAGAAGGACGGCAAGGTAGTTGCCGCGCCCAGCAAGCAAGCTGCCGGGAAGAAGCCAAAGAATGGACCCAAGCCCGAGACTGAGTGCTTTTATTGCAAGGAAAGTGGTCACTGGAAGCGGAACTGCCCCAAATACTTAGCGGACAAGAAGGCCGGCAAAACCAAAGGTATATTTGATATACATGTAATTGATGTGTACCTTACCAGTAATCGTAGTGACTCCTGGGTATTTGATACGGTGCCGTTGCTCATATTTGTAACACACAGCAGGAGCTGCGGAATAAACGGAGACTGGCAAAGGACGAGGTGACGATGCGCGTCAGGAATGGTTCCAAGGTCGATGTGATCGCCGTCGGCACGCTACCTCTACATTTACCTACGGATTAGTTTTGAACCTCAATAATTGTTATTTAGTGCCAAGTTTGAGCATGAACATTGTATCAGGATCTCGTTTAATTCGAGATGGCTACTCATTTAAATCCGAGAATAATGGTTGTTCTATTTATATGAGAGATATGTTTTATGGTCATGCTCCGATGGTGAATGGTTTATTCTTTATGAATCTCGAGCGTAATGCTACACATATTCATAGTGTAAGTACCAAAAGATGTAAGATTGATAGTGATAGTCCCACATACTTGTGGCACTGCCGCCTTGGTCACATAGGTGTCAAACGCATGAAGAAGCTCCATGCTGATGGACTTTTAGAGTCTCTTGATTACGAATCATTTGACACGTGCGAACCATGCCTCATGGGTAAAATGACCAAGACTCCGTTCTCAGGAACAATGGAGCGAGCAACCAACTTATTGGAAATCATACATACTGATGTGTGCGGTCCAATGAGTGTTGAGGCTCGCGGTGGCTATCGTTATGTTCTCACCCTCACTGATGACTTGAGTAGATATGGGTATGTCTACTTAATGAAACACAAGTCTGAGACCTTTGAAAAGTTCAAGGAATTTCAGAGTGAAGTTGAGAATCAACGTGACAGGAAAATCAAGTTTCTACGATCAGATCGTGGAGGAGAATACTTGAGTCACGAGTTTGGTACACACTTAAGAAAATGTGGAATAGTTTCACAACTCACGCCGCCTGGAACACCTCAGCGTAATGGTGTGTCTGAACGTCGTAATCGCACTCTATTAGATATGGTGCGATCTATGATGTCTCTTGCTGATTTACCACTATCTTTTTGGGGCTATGCTTTAGAGACTGCCGCATTCACTTTAAATAGGGCACCGTCGAAACCCGTTGAGACGACACCGTATGAATTATGGTTTGGGAAGAAACCTAAAATGTCGTTTCTAAAAGTTTGGGGATGCGATGCTTATGTCAGGAAACTTCAACCTGAAAAGCTCGAACCCAAATCGGAAAATGCGTCTTCATAGGATACCCTAAAGAAACTGTTGGGTATATCTTCTACCTCAGATCCGAAGGCAAGATCTTTGTTGCCAAGAATGGGTCCTTTCTGGAGAAAGAGTTTCTCTCGAAAGAAGTAAGTGGGAGGAAAGTAGAGCTTGATGAAGTATTACCTCTTGAACTGGAAAATGGCGCAACTCAAGAAAATGTTCCTAAGGTGCTTGCACCGACTAGAGAGGAAGTTAATGATGATGATCAAGATACTTCTGATCAAGCTCCTACTGAAATTCGAAGGTCCACAAGGACACGTTCCACACCAGAGTGGTACGGCAACCCTGTCTTGGAAATCATGTTGTTAGACAACAGTGAACCTTCGAACTATGAAGAAGCGATGGCGCGCCCGGATTCCGACAAATGGCTAGAAGCCATGAAATCTGAGATAGGATCCATGTATGAAAACGAAGTATGGTCTTTGACTGACTTGCCCGTTGAACGGCGAGCCATAGAAAATAAATGGATCTTTAAGAAGAAGGCAGACGCGGATGGTAATGTGACCATCTATAAAGCTCGGCTTGTCGCTAAGGGTTATCGACAAGTTCAAGGGGTTGACTACGATGAGACTTTCTCACCGGTAGCGAAGCTGAAGTCCGTCCGAATCATGTTAGCAATTGCCGCATTTTATGATTATGAAATTTGGCAAATGGACGTCAAAACGGCATTCCTTAATGGTTTCCTTAAGGAAGAATTGTATATGATGCAGCCGGAAGGTTTTGTCGATCCTAAGAATGCTGACAAGGTGTGCAAGCTCCAACGCTCGATCTATGGGCTGGTGCAAGCATCTCGGAGTTGGAACATTCGTTTTGATGAGATGATCAAAGCGTTTGGGTTTACACAGACTTATGGAGAAGCCTGTGTTTACAAGAAAGTGAGTGGGAGCTCTGTAGCATTTCTCATACTATATGTAGATGACATACTTTTGATGGGAAATGATATAGAACTTTTGGACAGCATTAAGGCCTACTTGAATAAGAGTTTTTCAATGAAGGACCTTGGAGAAGCTGCTTATATATTAGGCATCAAGATCTATAGGGATAGATCGAGACGCCTCATAGGTCTTTCACAAAGCACATATCTTGATAAGATTTTGAAGAAGTTCAAAATGGATCAGTCCAAGAAAGGGTTCTTGCCTGTTTTGCAAGGTGTGAAATTGAGCTCAGCTCAATGTCCGACCACGGCAGAAGATATAGAAGAGATGAGTGTCATCCCCTATGCCTCGGCCATAGGTTCTATTATGTATGCCATGCTGTGTACCAGACCTGATGTAAACATTGTCGTAAGTTTGGTAGGAAGGTACCAAAGTAATCCCGGCAAGGAACACTGGACAGCGGTCAAGAATATCCTGAAGTACCTGAAAAGGACTAAGGAAATGTTTCTCGTTTATGGAGGTGACGAAGAGCTCGTCGTAAAGGGTTACGTTGACGCTAGCTTCGACACACATCTGGATGACTCTAAGTCACAAACCGGATACGTGTATATTTTGAATGGTGGGGCAGTAAGCTGGTGCAGTTGCAAGCAGAGCGTCGTGGCGGGATCTACATGTGAAGCGGAGTACATGGAAGCCTCGGAGGCAGCACATGAAGCAATATGGGTGAAGGAGTTCATCACCGACCTAGGAGTCATACCCAATGCATCGGGGCCGATCAAGCTCTTCTGTGACAACACTGGAGCTATTGCACTTGCCAAGGAGCCCAGGTTTCACAAGAAGACAAGGCACATCAAGCGTCGCTTCAACTCCATTCGTGAAAATGTTCAAAATGGAGACATAGAGATTTGTAAAGTACATACGGACCTGAATATAGCGGATCCGTTGACTAAACCTCTCCCTAGAGCAAAACATGATCAACACCAGAATTCCATGGGTGTTCGATTCATCACAATGTAACTAGATTATTGACTCTAGTGCAAGTGGGAGACTGTTGGAAATATGTCCTAGAGGCAATAATAAAAGCATTATTATTATATTTCTTTGTTCATGATAATTGTCTTTATTCATGCTATAATTGTATTATCCGGAAATCATAATACATGTGTGAATAACAGACACCAACATGTCCCTAGTAAGCCTCTAGTTGACTAGCTCGTTGATCAATAGATAGTCATGGTTTCCTGGCTATGGACATTGGATGTCATTGATAACGGGATCACATCATTAGGATAATGATGTGATGGACAAGACCCAATCCTAAGCATAGCGTGAGATCGTGTAGTTCGTTTGCTAAAGCTTTTCTAATGTCAAGTATATTTTCCTTTGACCATGAGATCGTGTAACTCCCGGATACCGTAGGAGTGCTTTGGGTGTATCAAACGTCACAACATAACTGGGTGACTATAAAGGTGCACTACAGGTATCTCTGAAAGTGTCTGTTGGGTTGACACGGATCGAGACTGGGATTTGTCACTCCGTATGACGGAGAGGTATCACTGGGCCCACTCGGTAATGCATCATCATAATGAGCTCAAAGTGACCAAGTGTTTGGTCATGGGATCATGCATTACTGTACGAGTAAAGTGACTTGCCGGTAACGAGATTGAACGAGGTATTGGGATACCGACGATCGGATCTCGGGCAAGTAACATACCGATTGACAAAGGGAATTGTATACGGGGTTGATTACATCCTCGACATCGTGGTTCATCCGATGAGATCATCGTGGAGCATGTGGGAGCCAACATGGGTATCCAGATCCCGTTGTTGGTTATTGACCGGAGAGTGATCTTGGTCATGTCTACATGTCTCCCGAACCCGTAGGGTCTACACACTTAAGGTTCGGTGATGCTAGGGTTGTAGGGATATGTATATGCAGTAACCCGAATGTTGTTCGGAGTCCCGGATGAGATCCCGGACGTCACGAGGAGTTCCGGAATTGTCCGGAGGTAAAGATTTATATAAGGGAAGTCCTGTTTCGGGCATCGGGACAAGTTTCGGGGTTATCGGTATTGTACCGGGACCACCGGAAGGGTCCCGGGGGCCCACCGGGTGGGGCCACCCATCCCCGGGGGCCACATGGGCTGTAGGGGGTGCGCCTTGGCCTACATGGGCCAAGGGCACCAGCCCCACATAGGCCCATGCGCCTAGGGTTTAAGGGGGGAAGAGTCCTAGGAGGGGAAGGCACCTCCTAGGTGCCTTGGGGGGGAGGGAAACCCCCCTTGGCCGCTGCCCCCCCTAGGAGATTGGATCTCCTAGGGCCGGCCACCCCCCTTGGCCCTCCTATATATAGTGGGGGAGAGGAGGGACTTCATACCTTGGCCTTTGGTTGCCTCCTTCTCCCTCTCCAACACCTCCTCCTCCTCCATAGTGCTTAGCGAAGCTCTGCCAGAGTACTGCAGCTCCATCAACACCACGCCGTCGTGCTGCTGCTGGTGCCATCTCCCTCAACCTCTCCTCCCCCCTTGCTGGATCAAGAAGGAGGAGACGTGGCTATTCCGTACGTGTGTTGAACGCGGAGGTGTCGTCCGTTCGGTGCTAGGATCTCCGGTGATTTGGATCACGTCGTGTTCGACTACATCATCCCCGTTCTTTGAACGCTTCCGCTCGCGATCTACAAGGTACGTAGATGCATCTAATGACTCTTTGCTAGATGAACTCATAGATGGATCTTGGTGAAACCGTAGGAAAATTTTTTGTTTTCTGCAACGTTCCCCAACACATCTCTGATGGTAGCAGGAGCACACCCAACAACTTGCCCAAGGCAGCCACCAGGGACAGAAAGAAGAGAACCTCAGATTCTGAGGATAAGGACTATGTGGCTATTGAGGATGAGGCCACCTCCAAGAAGAAGGTGCTGAAGAAGGAATATGGCACAGTTGGACTGGGAGCTTCACCTCTTCGGAGTGCCGAGCTCTTCGCTCGGTCACATCGGGCATGGGGGCTGAGACCTCCTCCCACAGCAAGCTCGGACCGTGTCATCAATGCCGAACACATTAACCAGCTAAGTCGCTTTCATGCTCAAAGTTTTAAAATTCTAAATTTTGTTCGGTCCGACCAAGCATTATACTTTTTTAGCAAAAAGTTGTTTGTGAAAAGCTTCCTTGTCCAAACTTTGTTTGTGACACACAAATTCAAATACCCCGTTTACTTGGGGGCTTCCTTTATGAAGCCTTTCCTCTTGCAAATGATTATACTTGTATGGCTTCGTTCCTTGTTCGTGTATTACGCCACAATATGCACCATGTTGACTTAAGCGATTTGCAAGATGGGTTGCCTTGCTCCTGTGTTTACCCCTACGTTCCCGATTGTTCGGCTAGGGAGTAAAGGGAGCACCTCTGCGATTGTCACGATCGGTTCATCCGATCCGGACCTTAGACTGGGTGAAGCCGAAAGCTAGCACTCTTACTGTTTTCAATAATGGTCAGCACACAACGGAACTCATGAGTACAAAAAATCTATTGCACAAGTCTCATAGTAATAATGAGCAACCGAAGAAAGGTATCAGTGGGGGTACTATTTTCTTCGAAGATGCTTCTTACACTTCATCGATAATATAGCATCAGTTCCCCGAGCGCGGTTTGTCTGTTATAGCCTTATGGCCTGATTGCCTAGTTATCAGAAACATCGTCGATATTCTCTACAGGGGGAGTACATAACACTTTTCGGCCCTTGGCCGAAGAGGGAGAAGCCGACGGCCGGCTAAGACGCGTTTAAAGTTCGGGTGAACACAGATATGATATAAGTGCTTCAGTACATACAATCATTATACATAAAATTCTTTTACCCAAGTCACTCGGGGGCTCTTAAATTTATGTGAGCTATTTTATAGTAAGTGTTCTTCTTCTTAGTCGTTGCAAAGTCTTTTTTCTATCACTCCTTTTTTCGACGCGGGTGTGTGGTCAATAGCCGGGGAGTCTAATTTCTCTCAAAGCCGCTAAAGTTTGCTAAACTGGCCTAACGAGAAGTACTCCACCTTCAGGATAGGAGGTTGAAGCCGTACGCTGACCTGCTTGAAGTCTTGAGATAGGATGTGTCATGTTAAAGCATGACAGAAGCACAATTTTTTTTCTAAGACCAATTTTCTGATTGGCACCGAACAATTGATCTAGTTCGGACGTCGAGTTTTTCCTGACATTTTTTGGTTTTCCAATCCTATGGCACTTTTCAACTATTTGTGTTTTTTCCGCATAAGTCTCGCAGTGCAACACCGGACACCTTTAGAGATTCGGCAAAAATTCTCGGATATTGCTATATATGCATCAGTTTCGGGTCTTCGGTCAATAGTTGGGTTGCCCGGCTCATGTGCTTGCCTCCTATGTTCCGCTTTGTTCTGCTAGGTGTGCAAAGGGAGAACCACTGCGATTGTGCTTCTAGCTCGCATGGTTAAGCACCGTAGTGGAGAAAGCCAAAAACTGACTGTCACAATAAGCGCAAACTGGTCAGCAGTCCGATGACTGTATTAAATGAAGGGCCATTCATAACATTGGCTGTAGTGTTTACAGCTTGACCTCCGTTGTCGCCGAACACTAACCGGGGTTTACTTGCTGGCCTCCCAACTTTAAGCTCCTATGACTATGTGAAAGTTATAAAGCCCGCATATCTGATCGCCTCGTTTCTGCCAACACAACCGCCTTCGGGCACCGAGACATCGGCTAAGGATTGTTTTGTTATTTTGGAAACACCCTGCATAGCATCTACAAGGGGGTAGAAGCCGACGATGGGCCACTTTCAGATTATAAACGGTCACAATGGAAGTGAAAATTTGGGTTCATTTAGACCACGGAGTTTGGAAGCTTTCCCCGAACTAAATCCTCAGTATTTTCCTCCCACGTTGATTGGAGCTGAGGTTTCATGATCATGCTTAGCATGACAACCCAAATAAAGGAACCGATAGTGGGACTATTTCCTTTGGACAATGTTTCTTATGTTAAACAATAATATAAGATGTCGCTCTGCGTACCTTTGTTTATAAAACTGTATGGCCGGATTGCCTTATTTGCCGTAAATCTTTGCCCTCATAAACGCTTTATAAAGTAGGACAAACACTCCTCGGCTGCTGGCCAGGGAGGTTGAAGCCGATGGTAGGTCAACAAAGTTTTGTAAAATGCGCATCCGAGCATTAATGATGTAAAGTACTTGGGTTCATATAATCATTACACGTATTTGTGATTTTACCTCGGACATCGATCCTTAATTCGGCCACCCGTACCCACATTAAGGCTCGGGGGCTACTGGGCTTCGTGCTTATCATTTACAAATATTAAAGGGGTACAACGATCCCCTGATCTGGTGTTGCCACCCGACCAATGTCTCGGGGGCTACTGCATTGACAATCCAATGCAGAAAATTTAAAGCGCAATATAGTTTTCGAGGAGATTATTATCCTC
This sequence comes from Triticum dicoccoides, assembly GCF_002162155.2. Taxonomy (NCBI): domain Eukaryota; kingdom Viridiplantae; phylum Streptophyta; class Magnoliopsida; order Poales; family Poaceae; genus Triticum; species Triticum dicoccoides. The sequence continues at coordinate 158,023,444 of NC_041385.1, forward strand.
AGGTTGGTCGGCCGCACCCAACCTGAGTCTCGAGGACTTTGCACACCGCGTTTCTATTCCTAAGTATGCTGCCGAGCTGGGAATTGATCCTCAGGCTGATTTTATGAATCGACCTGAGTCTCAGGGGCTACTAGGGTTAGCGGTTTGATTTTTTTTCCTTCAGGTGCATCCCGAATATTAGGCCAACACGCACCTTGAGGGCTACTGGCTATACATCTCGGCAGACATTACATTGCATAATTCAGAATTAAATTTATAAAAATCAGCCCATGGACGAGGTGGTGCACCATCTCAGATACAGTCTGGCATTGGAGCTTGGACATAGTCCGCCATTGGAGCTTGGACATAGTCCGGTGTTGGAGCTTGGACATACTCCGGCGTTGGAGCTCGGATACAGTCTGGTGTTGGAGCTTGGACATAGTCCGGTGTTGGAGCTTGGACATAGTCCGATGTTGGAGTTCGGATACATTCCGGCATTGGAGCTCGGAAGCGGTCCAGCGTTGGTGCTCGGCTACTAAAGATACCTCAAATGTAGTCCGGCGTTGGAGCTCGGACGCAAGAGGACGTTGCCACTCGGGAACAACTTCAAACCCGAGGTATGGCATAAAAATAACAAGGCATTGATAAAGGCCGGAAACTTAAAGGGGCTCCTCGGATACCCGACGTGTAAACTCTTCGGAATCACCTCGGCGATCCTCAAGATCAAAGCCGAGAAGATTTTTTGAACCAATTTTCAAGACCGACGACCGAAGATGAAGAACAGTTCGGAAGAATCGAGGAGCGTCCCCAACTTGAAGACTGGTTCAGGGGGCTACTGACGGTGTCCTGGACTAGGGGGTACTCATCACATCGTCTCCTGATCAGTTGGATTGGGCCGAGGACCCCCATGGACGTATACTCATGGGCCAATCCGGACAACCCCTGCCGCATACAAGGAAGACTCCACAAGACTTGGCACCCAAGACAAGGACTCTCCTAAACCCTAGGCCTCCGGTGTCTTATATCAACCGAGGCTAGGCTAGTCAATAGACAACCTCATATTCATTACCACAATCTCGTGGTAGATACATGTACTCTATACTACACCCATATGAATACAATCAAAAGCAGCATGTAGCGTATTATCTCATCAAGAGAGCCTGAAGCTGGGTAAAACCCCGTGTCCATGTTACCATCGCTCCAAGACGCCTAGCTTAGGACCCCTACTACGAGATACGCCGGATATTGAACCGACAACTGCCACTAATCCTGGTATGAGGACCAAAGCACCTGCAAGGAGAATTCCCATGTCTAAAGCCAGAGCCTCAACTCAAGTAACTTTGGAATCTGAACCCAAAGAGGCTGTTGCAGAAGGGAAGAAAAGGAAGGAAAGGGTCAAGAAGACCATGGCCAGGGTTGTTGGAAAGCCCTCCATGATGGAAGAAGAGGAAGAGGTTGCTGCACCAGCACCTAAAGCTCAAAAGCTTATGGGAGATGCTATCAGGTCAGGGGCTGCTTCATCAAAGCCCAAAGAAGCTCCTCAAGGCAGCTTCTCCAAAGCCCAAAGCTGCACCCAAGAGGAATACAAGGAATATTCCTGCTAGAGAAAAGAACAAGGCCCCAGTGCCTGAAGCTGCTATTGAAGAAGAAGATGACGAGGCACATGTTTTGAGGAAGTTGAAGCCCAAGATTCCAGATCACAATGATGTTCATCCAGTAGCTGAGGACATGAAGCTCAGGAAGGATGCATGACTCAGACAATGGAGATTGACTGACCCCTATGCAGTCAGGAGAAGAACTATTGTGGACTACAGGTTCCATACAAAGGAACAACAGGACTTCTATGAGACAGTGTTGCTTGACAAGAAGCCTATAGTGTGTGACATGAGATGGGTGGACTGGAAGTATATCAGGGAAAATGAAGAGCACTATCCTGGAGTCTATGATAGTTTCAAGTCTTGTGGAGTAGAGGACTTTGTTGGGCACAAGCTCACAAAGTGGAATGGTGAACTTATTATGCAGTTCTACTCCACAGCTCACTTCTACCCAGATGGAAGGATTGTCTGGATGTCTGAAGGTACTAGGTACCAGTCAACAGTTGAAGAATGGGAAAAATTGATCAATGATCCTAAGGAGAATGAGGATGACTTGGATGTCTATGCCAAGAAGAAGAAGGATCACAACTCCATGGCACATATGTACAGAGGGATCCCAGATGCTGCACTTGAGACACACAAGTTTGGATTAGTACATTACCTTCTGTCAGGTTTACCAACAATCAACTGGATCCTCGGGCACACTCTATTGCCAAAGTCAGGTGATCACAAGATGATCAGAGGCCCTACAATTAACCTGCTTCACATATTTGATGTCCCTCAAAAGTTCAAATTCATGAGCCTTATCGTGGAAACTATCAAGAGGACAGCTGCTGACCAGAAGAGAAGTTGTGGGTATGCCCCACAGATCCAGGAGCTAATCAACTCCAAGATGGGCACTGGCACGTATCTCTTGGACAAGGAACACATGCCCATCTACCCAGACTTTGAGGACAACACTATAGTGATGGATGAAAATGAACCATCTTCTGTGCAAGCACAAGAGAAGAAGGAGAAGGCAAGGACTGAAAAGGCTGCAAAGATGCCAACCATTGATGAGGCATCTCAGTATTTCCTGAAGAGCAAGCAAGATCATCTTGGCTACTTGATTGCCTCCACTCTGAGGATTGAGAAGGGATTGGCCACCCTGACTCAAAACCAGGAGAGCTTGGAGAGGATCATGGAGCAGAAGTTCTATGATTTAGATGTGAAGGTCACTGAGATACAATTAGTTGTTGAGCAACTTCAGGATGAAGTACAGGAGAAGAAGGGCAAGACTACCACTGATGCTTTTTCTAGAGTGCCCAGAGGACAGAGATCTGCTGAAGTGCCTGTTCCAGACACTAGAGCTACATCATCTACACCATCTACAGCTTCAGTGCCACCAGCTCCAGCACCCACTCCATCAGCTCCATCAACATCAACTGATGCCTTCGTCCTTGGAGTCATTTCTACACCACCACCTAAAGACCAAGCCTGAGAGTCGATCTAGCACTATGCATTTTTTATGAACTTTTTGGTAACTTGTTGCCAAGGAGGGAGAAAATGTATAGATCATAGGCTTCGAGAGAGAGTGTTGCTTTTTGTTCTCTCTTGTTTTTGGTGATTGAACTTTGTTATTTGCTTGTTTGAGATACTCTATATGTTTGTGTGATCCTTGGATGATCATGTGGTTGATCATATACGATGCTACCTTAATGCTTGTTGGATGACATTATCCTTTTATATTCCTATATGATCATTCACTTTGCTTGGTGATGAGTGCATGTATTTAAGTATTATCATTTTGAGTGCTCCACCAAGATGTATGTGACATGGAAGAGTAACCCATGATTCTAATTCTTTTTGCATTTCCAGTCCAAAGCAAATTTTAAATAATGCACAAATTTAGGGAGAGCTCTTACTTTTACATACTTCTCAAAGCGACAATGTTTTTCAATCTTATTATCATTTGTCGAAGCTTTCATCTATATGTTGTCATCAATTACCAAAAAGGGGGAGATTGAAAGTGAGACTATCCCTAGGTGGTTTTGGTAATTCCTAACAACATATAGCTCATTGAGCTAATACTATTTCAAGATAAACATTTCAGGAAAGCTCAATGATTGGCATGGCATGGATGAGAAAAGTGGACCCCTCAAAAATGCTAAGGACAAAAGGGTTGGCTCAAGCTCAAAGCTCAAGACTCTACAGTTTCTATTTTAGTGATCCAAGATCACATTGAGTCTATAGGAAAAGCCAATACTATCAAGGAGGGATGAGATGTTGCTTAATGGCTTTCTTGCTCAAAATGCTTAGTGATATGCTCCAAAGCCCTCAACTACTTTCTCACATCCACATATGACCTAACCAAAAGTCAAACTCGGCCCCATCGATTCTTTCTATCCGGCGCCACCGAGTTCAGATGTCATAGCCACTGCCACAAACCCTAGGCAAGTCGGTTTCACCGATAGGGATCTCGGTCTCACCGAGATGGGATTGTAATCTCTCTATTTCCCTTTCTAACGTTTCGGTCCCACCCAGATGAGCGATCGGTCCCACCCAGATTGCAATGTAAACTCTCTGTTTCCCTTTCGTAACATTTTGGTCTCACCGAGATGAGAGAATCGCTCCCACCGAGTTTACCTAACCAACTCTCTGGTTAGCTTATTACCAAAATTGGTCTCACCGAGGTTGTGTAATCGGTCTCACCGAGATTACATTATGCCCTAACCCTAACCATCTTGGTCCTACCGAGTTGCATGTCGGTCCCACCAAAAATTCTAATGGTCACTAGGTTTGCTGAATGGGTCCGACCGAGTTTCTCAATTCAGTCCCACCGAGATTGTCAAGTTGTGTGTAACGGTTAGATTTTGTGTGGAGGCTATATATACCCCACCACCTCCTCTTCATTCGTGGAGAGAGCCATCAGAACGAACCTACACTTCCAACTTACATTTTCTGAGAGAGAACCACCTACACTCACTACAAAAAAGACACATCCATGACATTTTGGGCCGAATGAAAAAAAATTATGTCATACATATGACACTTCTATGACGATAATTGTGACAAAACCCGGTATCATCATAGATGTGGTGGTCTCCTACTTCTATGAAAAAAATCATGACAGAAAATGGGATTTTTGTCCTGGGCGGGCCGGAGACGCAGCTGCATGACATTCTTTGGGCCGTCCATGACGGGAAAAACCGTGGTAGAAGCGAGGGCGAGAAAAATTCTGGGGAGTTCCCGGTTACGGTGGGTGATCGGGGGCCGAGCGATGTGCGTTTCTCTCGTACACGTACGCACGTGTGTGCGAGGTGTTGGCTCTAACTGAACCCGAGCGAGGCATTGGGCTCTAACTGAACCCAAGCGATTGCACTGCAGGCTATGCGTTACTGAACCCGAGCGATCGATCGATGGCTGTTAACTGAACCCGATCGAGCGATTCCTTCACTACTGCTGCTAACTGAAACCGATCAATGCTGCCTCTTTGGATGAATAGTGAGTGTTGCGGGGGGTTTGGATGAACAGTGAGCGGTGGGAGTGGATGAACAGGACCCGTGGCATTGCCTCTGGATGAACAGGACCCCGATCAATCGAGCCGGTTGGGGCTGGATGAACAGGACCCCGTGGAGGGCTGGATGAACAGGACGACCCCGTGGAGGGCTGGATGAACAGTAGACGGTGGAGGGGTGGATGAACAGTAGCCCGCGGAGGGGTGGTTGAACAGGAGCCCGTGGAGAGGGGTGGTTGAACAGTAGCTGGTGGAGTAGCGCGCGGTGGAGGCTGGATGAGCAGGAGCCCGTGGATGAACAGTCACAGGTGGAGGCTGGAGGAGGTCGACGGTGGATGAAAAGCAGCCCGTGGAGGCTGGAGGAGGTTGACGGTGGAGATGAACAGTATCCCGTGGAGTCCCGTTTTGTGGTACGCCACACCCCTCCCGATAAACATGACCACCGTTTCGACCGTAGCACTCCAACACAAGTCCGTTTCGTCCGTTTTGCAGTACGCCACACCCCTCTCGATCAACAGGACCCCCGTTTCGACCGTAGGAGGTCCGTTTCCTCCGTTTTGCCATACACCAGACCCCTCCCGATGAACAGGATCCCGTTTCGAACATGGCCGGTCGAACACAAGGCCATTTCCTCTGTTCTGCGGTACGCTAGGCCTCGTTTCCATCGCCTTTTCCGTCCAAGCCCTCCCGATGAACATGACAATGCATTCCGTTCTGACCTAGCCGGTTGGCTCCGCGTGAACACGACGACAACGCTGTTTCTCCGTTCCAACCCAGCCATGTACACGAGCCCTGGCCGTACATATATATGCGCGAGTAGGCATTCAAGACCCCGCCCATATGTACGTACGTGGTCGTATTTTCTTTCTTGCACCCTGGCCGCTATAGTACGTGTACATGCTACGTGCGCGCCTCTACTACGATACGTGCACGCTTCTACATCCACCAGTATGTACGTACACGTTTGTGACCAGAATGACAACTCTACGTACGCTTCGACCAAGTGAGTCCCGACTGTCACGCACTTCCTTGCGTGCGAAGATGTAGCTGGTGGATCCCAGCAGTCAGGGGGGAGAATCGTTTTTTTTCGGACGCACTTCCTTCCATGCGAAGATGTAGCTGGTGGGTCCCAGTAGTCAGGGGGCGAATCATTTTTTTTTGCCCGGACGCACTTCCTTGCATGCGAACATGTAGCTAGTGGGTCCCAGCAGTCAAGGGGGCGAATCGTTTTTTTTTTGCCCGGACGCACTTCCTTGTGTGCGAAGATGTAGCTGGTGGGTCCCAGCAGTCGGGGGGAAAAACAATTTCGTGAAATATAGTGGCCTGTCCGGTGGGTCCCAGCTGTCAGGTGGAGGAATCATTATTTTCTGTGTAATAAGGAGGCACTTCCTTGCTGCGGCCGTGGACCCAGCTGTCAGCCTCTCCACGTACAGTCCACGTCCGATGGAAGTCATTCCTTGACCATGTTGACCAGGCCGCGCAGAGAGCACCACGGCGGTGGACGACGGGGAGGCCTAGGAAGGGGACGACACGGAGCCGGGGAAGACGTGGCAGTGGAAGCCCGCGCGGAGAGGAGTACGAGGGTTCACTGGTTCAGCTGCGGTGTGAGGCTGCCGTCGCTGCAAGGCCTGGCCAGCGCTGGGAATAGTAGGGGGGATGAGGCCTCCACGGCAGCACAGCCGACCACGGGAGGCAGGAGCATGCGGGACGACCGGCGCTGCTTTGGGCGGCTGTAGCAAGAAGACCAGAGGTTGAAGAAGCACTACGGCCGTTGGATGGACATCGTACGGTCACTGGAGCTAGAATCGTTCATATTGACTAAGTTGACAAAGCCCTCCGTCCCCGTCAACTTAGTTGGCCCACAAGTCATCCTCCCACTATGGTGGGTCCCAGCTAGCAGGGGGGTATTCATTTCTTGTGCGTAATAAGGAGGCACTTCCTTGCGTGCGAAGATATAGCTGGTGGGTCCGACATGTCAGCGGGGGAACGTTTTTTTCACGAAATACAGAGGCCCTTCCAGTGGGTCCCAGCTGTCAGGTGGAGGAATCATTATTTTGCGTGTAATAAGGAGGCATTTCCTTGTGTGCGGTCGTGGACCCAGCTGTTAGCCTCTCCACGTACAGTCCATGGCCGAAGGATGTCATTCGTTGACCATGTTGACCAGGCCGCGCCAAGAGCACCATGGCGGTGGACGACGGAGAGGCCTAGGAAGGGAACGACACGGAGCCGGGGAAGACTCGGCAATGGTTGCCCATGCGGTGGGGAGTACGAGGGTTTACTGGTCCGCCTGCCGTTGCCGGAAAATAACAGGAGGTGTGGGTGAGTAGAGGAATGACCTGGCCAGCAATGAAGTAGGGTGGGGAGGTGCGGCCTATGCGGCAGCACAATCGGCCACGTGAGGCGGGAGCAGGCAGTCCCACCGGAGCTGGTTTGGGCAGTTGGTGCAAGAATATCAGATATTGAAGAAGCAGCACGACCGTTGGATTAACATCCAATGGTCACTGCTGCTAGAATTGTTTGTGGACTAACTTGACAAAGCCAAAGTACACGTCAACCTAGTAGACCCACAAGTCAGCCTCCAAATCTGTCCCAAACAGCATATAGCCCAAAATTTCTAGCCAGATTCAAATTAATTTTAAATCTAAATATACCTTAATTTAAATTCAATGAAATTTTACCCGCACAAAAACAATGAAATTTAAAATATCAAAATCTGAAAGAAAACAGTATTTTGGAACTAATTGCCTGTTTGCTGTATTTTTTTCAATTTACATCCCATTTCTTATTACTTATAGCCCATTTCTTATTACTTATAGCCCATTTTCTGGGCAAAATGCATCCCTCCTCATCTTGAAAGATTTCCGGCCCAACAGGGCGTAGAAAAGCAAGTAGGCCTATGTTGGTTATTCTGCAAAAAACAAAATAGCTGGCTAGCCATTTTTCAGAAAGGAAAAAAACAAACTGGGTTGGTCATGTGCTAAACATATGAAATAAAAGCATGGGCTATACGGGCCACAGGTCCAACCCAGTTGATACCCTTCTCCATCCCGAAAAAACAAAATTACTGTGCGCGCTGCTGGGTCCCTACTGTCATCCTCACCATGTACAGTCATCTCCTTATTCCTCTCAGTTGTTGACCATGTTGACTATCGGATTTTGGGTTCCGGTAGACCCTTGAGGTTCGAACACTGGGGTGCGCACGAAGATCTCTCCCCTACCAGCTCACGTCTCAAAGTCATGCAAAGATCTAAGCAAGAAAGATAAACACACAAGGGACACGAGATTTATACTGGTTCAGGCCACCATTGTGGTGTAATACCCTACTCCAGTGTGTGGTGTGGTGGATTGCCTCAGGGGCTGATGATGAATAGTACAAGGGAAGAACAGCCTCGCGAGGGGCTGTTCTTCAGCTGGTGCGATAAACTTCTTGGGTGAGTTCAGTCGCTTCTCTCTCTCTCTCTCTCTCCGGTTGATTTTCTGATACCTCCACCTTGTGGTGGCCAGTCCTATTTATAGGCGGAGGCCCTGGGCCTCTCCCCAAATAATGAGCAGGAAGGGCGCCAACAATTGGCCATTTTGAAGGGGAACATCTGGTACACTTATCCTAACTAAAGTTGGTCTTCGGCTGCCAAAGGCTCTGACGGTGACGCCGCCCTGGGCTCCACGATGACCTCCATCCTGCCGTTCTGCTAGTCTTGGTCTTGTTGCACCGAAACGGTAAACTTTGCCCGATGCCTTGGCATGTGCTTCCCCCTTTGCACCGAAAGGGAAACAAGGACACTGCGCAGGCCGGCGCCCGCCTGGCGCCCGCTTGGTCCTTGACCGTCATGGCTTGCGTCACGGGCCCCTCTGGAGGTGCCTTGCCTTGATCTCTCCGCCTCCTCGCGAGCCTGCCTGAGGAGGATGCTCCTGAGGAAGCTCCCTGTTGTCCACCCCGTGAGGCTTGGCCCCTCGCGAGGGTCTTGAGCTTGAGCTGATGAAGCTGGGCTGCATTGGGCCCCCACTTGAGCCACGTCACAGGCCGCAAGCAGGCAAGTCTGGGGACCCCCGTTCCCAGAACGCCGACAGTAGCCCTCGGGCCCAAGGCGCGCTCGGACTTGGCTTAGCGGAGAAGCGAAGGGGCAAGTGCGAAGCGCCGCGGGCCCCAACAGCCTGTGGCCTTGGGCGCTGCGTGGCAGTTGATTGGACGTGGGCGTCTCTGCTTCCTCACGATGCCTCGGCAACCGCACAACTTAACAAAAAGGCGCGCCCGGGCCAGACTGACCTGCTTTGTCCTCGCTTGCCTTGCTCCAGATCCCCTTTCTCGCCCTTCTCCCTCCTGCTTCCAAAGTCCTCCATATCTGCCTCAATCCTTCCGCCCGGTGAGCTATGGCGCCCCGCAAGACTCCGACTAAGGCCTCGTACTCCCCAGCTCTGGATCCCCCGAACGTGTCGGAGAGGAATCTCTCCCTCCTGCGCCTGAGGATGGTGGTGCAGGGCAATGCGGGAGCGACTGTGCTCAAGGCTGGCTCCGGCCATCCTGAAGGCAAGGGGAGCACCTTCTACCCGCTCTTCATGAGTGCCATTATCGCTGGTCTGGTGCCTCCTTTTTCTGAATTCTTCCTTGTTGTTCTTCGCCTATACAACTTGCAAGCTCTGCACCTCCACCCCAACTTTGTTCTTCTCCTGGCGATCTTCACCTATTATTGCGAGGCTCATGTTGGGATAAAGCCCTCGTTGGCCTTGCTGTGCCATTACTTTTATCTCCGGGTTTCTCACGGCCCCATCTTCGCATGCGCGAGTTTTGTCGCATACTCTGGCTCCAACGCCATCTCGAAGCCCGGGAAGAGGATTGAAGGCTTCCGGAGCAGGTGGGTCATGGTGGATGTCGAGCGCATCCACCCCTGACTTGTGCTGCCCACGGGACAGCCCAAGCCCGCTGATGCTTGGTCTCGTGCGGAGCTCATCGATCCCCGTGAGAGGGCGGTGCTGGAGAGGATGGACGCGGACCTGAGGCCAGGCAACCTGGGGTCGGCGAAGCTGACCGGGGCCACACTCCTGGGGGAGTTCCTGGAGCATTGGGTGGCTCCACTCCGGGAGCACTCGCTCCTGCTGTGGAGGCTCAGGGAAGCAGATGCTGCCATTCGCTTGAGCCCTGCAGCCCTGGACGATGAAGATCTGGTCGCAACCCTCCACTCCTTGGTCGGGGGAGATGTGGCGAGGCCGGACGGTGCTCCTGTCCCCCTGTTTCTTCGTGACGACCGGGAGCAGGCGGTGGGCGCCATGCCCACCTTCAACGCTGAGGGGCTAGTGCTCGCAGTGGCTCCCGGGGATCTGACGGTGTTGCCGACAGTGAACATGTCCTCCAGCGACTCCGGCGGGAGTGAGGAGGGAGAAGAGGAGGAGGAGGAGGAGGAAGAGGATTTCGACTTCGAGGCGACTGGCGAGGAGTCGGAGGAGTCCTTCCCCTGGCGCAGGTCTCGCGCCCTCCGCTCCATGTCGGACGACGATGAGGCTAGCGGTGGGCGAGGAGGAGTGGATTCTCCCCCGGTCCCGAGGAAAGACAGGTCGGGGATGGTGCCCCCAGGATCCGCTCTGGCTCCGGGGCGGTCTGAGGCCAGCTCCGGCTTTCCCGACGCGTCCTCTGCTTCCATGCCTCCCAAGACTGACCCCAGATGCAGGCTCTCGGGCTTCAAGTTTGGCTGGAGGCTGCTTGAACCCGCGAGCAATGACCCGTAAGTACTTGATCCGCGCTCTGCTTTGTTTCTGCCGTCGAGTCTTGACGCCTGCACTCCTTGACCAGGCCGGCACCTGAGGCGAAGAGGTTGAGGGGGGCTTCTGCGGCCCCGCTTGAGGCGATCATGCCTGCCGTGGAAGCACCTTCTTCTGCGGGGAAAGGAGGCACCGAGGCCCACGCTTCCCCCGCCCGGTCGTCCTCGCGAGGCCAGCAGGGGCACTCTGGCGAGGAGTCAACCCCCGTGGCCCCGCTGACCCTGGAGGGGCCTAGGCTTGGTGCTGTTGCTGAGATTCCCAAGGCCCGGGAGGCTCCTTCCTCCCAAGCCGTGATCACGCTGTCATCCTCTCCGCCTGCTTCACTAGCTCCCGTCTCTTCTAATCCCTCCGATGTCTTGGACCAGGCCGCCGATGAACTGAGCCGGCTTCGGGAGGATCTCCAGAGCGCGGACCCGCCTGGTGGTCGAGCGCCTGGAGCTAGCCTCCGGCTGGGCCCGCTCTGCTGCCTCTGTCCGAGCGGCGCTGAGGCAAGTTGCATCCGCCTCTGACATGGAGAAGCAAGCTGCCCGCCAGGCTAAGGCTGCTCGCGATGCTGCTCAAGGCGAAGCTACGGATGCCTAGGGACGCTGCAAGGCGTTGGAGGCCGAGTTGCAAGACCTGCGCGAGGAGCTCGCGAAGGAGGTCCGCATCCGCCAGGAGAAGGAGGAGGGGATGAAGGCTCGGGAGGCTGCCGTCAAAGACTGGGAAGCTGAGCTTGTTGACCGTCGTGGCCGGTTGGAGACGCTAGAGCAGGCGCTGAAGGTGAAGAGGGCCGAGCTAGACCGCAAGGCGAAGGTCCTGGCCGAGGACCGGGTGGCCTTTGTTGAGCTGGAGGAGAAGGCTCGTGCCGCGCTGAAGACGCTCTATGAGAGCGGCTTAGAGGACCCGTTGGCCGGCGAAGAGGACGGCCCTGCCGAGCTACTTCCCTTCCTAGTCCGTGTGCTTGAAGATGTCGCGGACGGCCTTGGCCCTGTGGCCGAGGCTGAGGTGCGCGCCTTGTCGTCTGTAGCGCTGACGCGCATCCTCAGCCACATCTACCTTCGCGACCCCAACATCGACCTCGACAGCCTCATGGAACCCGTGAGCGGCGATCGGGCCGCCGCCGCAGCCGAGGCTATGAAGGGCCGAGCCGAGGCTTTGCTGGGGAGGTTCCATGCCTTCAGCATCTTGCCTAAACGCGACGCCACCAGTTCCGCGGCTTCAGGAGGTGGAGACGCCTAGTGCGGCTCCACCGAAGGCGGCAGCGCCACTGGAAAGTGATCCCCTTGCGTCCTTTGTCCTGTTTTTAATTCCTGCAACATGCACCATGCCTCGTGGAGGTGGTTAAACTTGTGTTTGGTGTTGTGAGACATTCTATGGCTTGTAATATTTGCTTTTGAATTCCTTAGGATTTGCATTTTCCCTCCTATTTGCCTGTGTTCTATGTCGGCAGGGCCCGGCCCCGCGCATACCTCAGCCGCTGTTAGCCCCGACCGAAAACCAGGACGGGACCAAGGAGTGAGGGGCTACGTGGCAAGTTAGGCTCCTGAGTCGCGATGCTCAGGAGTCCCCCTTGATGCTCAAACAGCAAGTAGGGAAGGGAGGCGGAGGGGTGGATTTGTTGTTCTACGTCGGCAGGGCCCGGCCCCGCGCATACCTTAGCCGCTGTTAGCCCTGACCGGAAACCAGGACGGGACTAAGGAGTGAGGGGCTATGTGACCAGTTATCCTCCTGAGTCGCGATGCTCAGGAGTCCCCCTTGACGTGCAAACGAGTTTTCGTACCTTGGCTCCGCTCGGGGACAGGCGCGCGATGACCAGGTCCGAGGGACCTGGCTGGGTGGCGTGCGTTCGGGCGCAGCCCTCGTGTCCAGCCCCCTCGAGCGACACTCCCAAGGGGAGGCGTTGCGATGGTGCCAGACACTGAGCTCTGGGCTCCCTGAGGTTGATATGGCCGTGGGCCGCCCTCAGTTGTTTATCACTAGTGTGGAGCATAGCGCTTCCGTATGTGTACGGGCATAGCCGCTCCTCGGCAGTGTCGTCAGCCAGCACGAAGCATGGTGCTTCTACTGGTACGCGGGAGGGGGCTCCCCTCCGGGAGGAGCCCCCGGGGCGTGTACAGCCCCGCCCTGACACGTGGCCGGCACGGTAGGGCTAGGAGAGGTGTATCTGGGCACCCATGAGCCAGAGCAGGACTCACGAGGCCCTACCTCGAGGCGGGTTGCGCCTGGCTCTGGGCCTTTATCAATGGAGTGTTCCTGCAGGGTGGTTAGAATGCAAATGCTCTACGTCCTCAGGTCCCGGCCCTCGAGCGAGCTCAGCCGCCGCTGGTATGACAGGTCGGGATGCCGTGGGTCAAGGCCAGGGGGTGAGGGCTGGAGAGCCAGTAAGAGCCCATGAGTCACGATGCTCAGGTGCCCCCCTTTTAACATGCAAGCGCTTTGCATGCGAGCGGAGAGGTCCGTGATAAGCAGCAGATGATAATCATGAGGACCAGGTTAGGCTCGGAGGAGCGAATTCATATCGGTAGATGTATGGAAATAGACGCCACTGGATCTGGCCCAAGCGGCCTGGGGATAATGCAGCCCGAGGGGCTCCCCCAACAAAGCAGATGAAAAACATAAACAAAACGGATACATGCCGCAGGGACGGACCCACGCGACCTGGGAATGATGCAGCCCTGCGGGCGCTCCCAGCTGAAGAGAAAACTTGAAAAGATGTCACCTGGTACCATTGTAGAGCGAGTGTCGGAGTAGCTGTCGACGCACGGTGAAGCAGCCAACCCTCACGAGCCCTCGAAGCCCTGAGCCTCGGGAGGCTCAGAGGGTCCGGGCGGCTCCTCAAGGTCCATCTCCATCTCCTCTAGGGACGCGTGGTGCCTGGCCACCCGAGCTTCCAGGATGCTCCTCATCAGGCGATGGTGGGCAACAGCTGCGTTCGGCAGGCCAAAGGGCATGCGAACGTAGCTGTGAGGTGGACCTTTGCAATGCCCCACGCGTGAAGGCTAGAGGCGCTCCTGAGACGCGGCTCGGTTGAGCCCCGGTATGTTGATGCAGACACGCAGCCCACCATCCTCGCCAGGATGTGGGGCCACGGAGGGTAGGCGGTGACTGCCGTGCATGACTCTTGACTCCTATAGCTCCTGAACGTTCCTCGCGATGAACTCCTGGGGGTTTTGCCTTCCTTGCCATATACCTTCCTGAGGGAAACGTGCCCTGAAGCACGCCTCCAAGTGGTGCCCGAGCGCCTCCCTCGTGACCTTGGCGAGGTCGGTGGCCCTCTAGGAGAGAGCCCCCGAGCCCTGCCCAAGGAGGGCGCCAGGCGCACCTTCCTATGCGGCAGAGGGTGGCGCCCCTTGGACGGGCGCGGATCCTGACGCAACGCCTCCGGAGGGGCCTGCCTTGTGAGTTTTTGGGCCAGGTGAAGCCTTCTTCTTCTTAGGAACTGCCTCGGGGAGCCTCCCGCTCCTGTGATCTGGGTCTTTAATTGCCGCGGCCTGGAAGGCGCGCTCAAGAGAACACACTGCATCCCTCTCCTCGCAAGGCACTGTGATGATTCCACCGCTTCCTGGCATCTTGAGGACATTGTAGCCATGGTGAGTCACTACCATGAACTTGGCCAGAGCTGGGTACCCAAGGATGGCATTGTATGGCAGGCAGATGTGAGCGACGTTGAAGTCAATGAGCTCGGTGCGGTAATTGTTGCACTGCCCAAAGGTGACGGGAAGACGAACTTGCCCTATCGGAACAGTCGAACCATCAGTGACTCCTGAGAAAGGCTTGGTTGGCTGAAGCTGATCGTATGGCACTTGAAGGTTGTTGAACGTTTCGACGGATAGGACGTTGAGCCCATCCCTGCCGTCAATGAGGGTCCTGGTGACCTATACATTGCTGATGACTGGGGAACAAAGCATCGGGAGGACCCCAGCCGTTGCTGCACACTTGAGCTGATCCGTTGAGCTGAATGTGATAGTGCATGCAGACCACCTAAGTGGGCGTGTGGCCTCAAGCTTGGGGAGGACTGCATTCACCTCGCAAGCAAACTACTTGAAGATGCGCTTAGAGGCTGGGGCCTGAGTGCCGCCCAGGATGCAAGAGATTGCACGTGGCTCCTGGAAGCCCCCAGCCCCCTCGTCCTGGTGATGGTATTCATTCCTCCTTGGCGGTGGTGGCAGAGGAGGGAGGCCTGCGTTGCCTTGAGGGCGGTCCTCGCGAAGCTGATCCCTCCAACCTCCCTCGCGAGGCTGGTCCTGCCAGCGGTCCTCGCGAGGCCGGTCATGCCACCCTTGGCGAGGGCCACGGTCTTCCCATCGTCCTCCACCTCTTCCTCCTCCTCGGCCATAGCCCCGGTCATTGCGATTGGGGCATCGGCCGATACGCCCATCTCGCACGGCCCTGAGCTCCTGACATTCATTGGTGTTGTGCGTGTGGAGGTCGTGGTACACACAGTACCGGCTACCCTTAGATGACTCTGGCTGATCCCTGTCTCGCTTGGTGTCTGGCTTTGCTGCGAGAACAACAGCCCCCTTGCGCTTCACGTCCTTGACCTTGGGCTTCTTCTCTTCTAGGTCGGCAGCCGGGAGCTCGAGGAGGGAGAGGCGCCCTTCCTCAGCCCTGGCGCACTTGGTAGCCAGGTTGAATAGCTCCAGGGATGTGCACAGGTCTTCATGGATCGCTAGTTCCTCTTTCATCTTGATGTCGCGCACGCCATCGGAGAAGGCTGAGATGATGGCCTCCTCAGTCACCCTGGGGATCTTGAGGCGGGCGTTGTTGAAGCGCTGGATGTACTTCTGCAGGGTCTCTACCTGCTGTTGCTTGATGCGGCGTAGGTCGCTCATAGCCGGGGGCCGGTCGCGGGTGCCTTGGAAGTTGGCGATGAAGCGGGTGCGCATCTCGTCCCAGGAGGAGATCGTGCCTGGAGCCAGGTTCAGGAGCCAGGTGCGGGCACCGTCCTTGAGTGCCATGGGAAACCAATTCGCTATGACCTTCTCGTCCCTGTTGGCGGCCTCGATTCCCAGCTCGTAGAGCTAGAGGAACTCCGCATGGTCCGCAGTGCCATCGTAGCGCGGTGGCAGGTTGGGCTTGAACTTGTCGGGCCACTCGACGCTGCGCAACTCGGAGGTGAAAGCGCAGCAGCCTGCAGTGGCCACCAGAGCTCTCCACTGAGGTGGGGCTTGCTCCAGGGGGTTCCCGCGCGCCGCTGCCTGGAGCAATGCTGGGTCTTGACGTGGCAGTGCAGGGATGCGGTCATGGCGCATTGGTGCTGGGAGCACACGAGCACCTTCTTGGGGGCGAGGGATCTCTTGGCAGCTCCTTTCCTGCCGCACAGGCGCCGGACGCGGCGGGTCTCGACCTGGGGCCGTGCGCCTTGGAGCCAGGGCGCCTTCTTGGGGAGGAGGTGGTGGAGGCACCTCCTGCTCCTTGCCTCCCGCGCAGGATGGAGGGTGAGGCAGCGAGAGGGACTGCATGGGAGAGCCCCCTGCGGCGCTGACGAGCTCGGTGATGCGGGCGAGCCAGTCCTCGTAGAGGTCGTCGACGGGGCGGTAGTGCAGGCCCTCACGCGCCAGGAGCAGCGCGGCGTGCGCATCTATGGGGGCACGACGGGCGTGGGACGACGAACCAGCTGGAGTCAGCGACGGGGTGGCAGTGCGGCCATCGCACCGCACCGAAGGATGCAGGGACGAGGCCTGCTGCTCGTTCCCCGCCGGGCCGGTGGCGGCGTTGGCGGCAGGCGACGGAGAACGACAGGGGCGTCCGCCGACGGGCGCCGTCTGGGCGACGCGAGCAGCGAGAGCAGGCCGACGCTTGGCGCGGGCTCGGCGAGCGTCAGACATGGACACGACGGAAGATCACACGCGACCAGCGGAGGAAAGATTCCGGCGCACCCCTACCTGGCGCGCCAAATGTCGGATTTCGGGTTCCGGTAGACCCTTTGTCACAGCCCTAGAATATTGTTTGTAAATAGTGCATCTTCATCCAGGCATCATATTTAAATTTCTGAAACTTGAACTGAGGAATTTTGGAAGCCTCAAAAACTTAAATAAAAGAGGGGCAAAGAACCCTGGAAAATGCATTCAATGTTTTCAAAATGGCCTTAAATAATGTTGGTTATATTTTGGCAAGGGTTTTGCACCAAACCAAAAATAATGAACATTTTTGAGGAATATTTTGAGCACTGAATTTAAATCATTACTTTATTTGCATTTGGAACTATATTCCTAACTTATATAGAATATATTTCCAAATACCCTGAAACAATTTTTATGTGCTTTTGGAAAAGTCCATTAAGCAGCATAAATATTTCAGAGGAGTTTTTGGCATTGTTTGAATTATTTTTAAATTCAAAACAGTGGCAAAAGAATTAAATAAAAATAAAACAAACAGAAATAAGAGAGAAAGACAGAAACCTCACCTGGGCTTTACCTTGCAGAAGAGGCCCAGCCCACCAGGGGCTGTGTGGTCTTCTTCCTCCTGCCAGGAGGACAGGCAGGTGCGTGGCGAGAGCGCTAGCGACACCGTGGCCTCCTCCCTGCCTGCCTCACGCCCTCGAGGCCCTTCTAGTGCCACGGAGACAGCCACGCCCCCCCCCCCAGGCCTCTCACTCTCTCCCCGAGCTCCTCTCTTCCTCTGGCTCGCTCGCGCGCAACCACCGAACACACCCGCCGCCGCCGACGAGTATCACCGCGGCCACCGTCCACCCCGTGCCTCTCCGATGAGCTCAGAGGAACCGCCATTGCCTTCTGCGTCTTCTACACCAACCCATTCGACCGCGGGAGCCCTGTAGCGTCTTCCCGGAGCTCGTCCCCAACCTTCGGCCGCCGGCGAACTTTCGAGGATTCGCGAGCTCCAGCCCCTCCCCGGCCTCGCCGTTGCCTCTACCGGATCCGCTGTGAGCTCCTCTTCCATTTTCCCTCCTCCCCGCGCTCGTTCCCGCACGCTAGCCGCCCTTTCACCGGGGCCGTGAGCTCCTCACCGCCGGCGATGACGCGGACAAGGCCAGAGCCACCGGAGCTAGCTACCGAGCACGGCAACGTGCTCCACACCTCACCGGGAACCTAACTCACACACCAGCTTCCCCTCCCGTGCCCCCTAACGCCAACTCCGACCTCGCCCGAACTCCGGCCGCCGCTAAAGCTCGTCGCCGACCACTCTCTGGCCACTCCCCGGCCGCGCCACCACCCTGGTTGGATGCGGACGAGCGTCCGCATCCCGTAGTCGTGCTCCGCGCGCCAAACGGCGCTCTGTAGACCATTTCCGCAGCGCACCACCGCGTCGGGACTCGCCGGCGGCTAAACGCCGGCGACCGTTGACCCTTGACCGGCGCGGGTTGACCCACTGCCCGGTTTGACCCTCCCCTCTCTCTCACTGACGTGTGGGCCCCAGGCCATTAACTAAACCCAATTAGCCACTAACACTGACCAGTGGGCCCCGACCCCCCTAATCCTTTAATTAAGCAGATAACCCCCTGTTAACTAACTGTGACGCTGACATATGGGTCCCACAGGTCAGTTTGACCTGGACGGCGCCCGTTGACCTGCTGAGGTCAGCATGAGGTCATGCTGACGCAATAATTCCTTCCTGGAATTAAAATGAATTAGGAAATGATTTATAATTCCAGAAAATTGTATAAACTTCAATAAATCATAGAAAATTAACCGTAACTCCAAATTAAATAAGTTATATATGAAAAATTATCAGAAAAATTCAAGGAATCCATCTGTACCATTTTCATGCATGTTAGAACAACTTATAGATGCTGTTTAGCACAAATCATATAAAGGGCATTTAAATATCCACATATGGAGTTTGAATTTGAATCTTGGATTCAAACCAACTTCATTTAATCTGGTTTTAGTTGCATTAGCTCAAAACACATTCATTTTGCCATGTCGTGATCATGCATCATATTGTGCATTGCATTGATTGTGTTCCCTTCTGTGTTGCCGGTATTTGTCCCCTCTCGATAGACGTGATACCGATGATGTGATCGTTGACACTGATGAAGACTCAATGTTATCTTCAGAAGTGCCAGGCAAGCAAAACCCCCTTGTTCATTCCGATACAATCCCACTCTCTCGCTCCTGCTCTCTTTTACTGCATTAGGACAACAACGTTTCATCTGTTACCTGCTGCGGTAGCTGAACCCCTTTATCCTTTGCATGACCTGTCGTTGCCACAGTAAATAGATGAAACCCACTAGCATGAGTAGGAGTTGTTTGAGCCCTGTTGTGCCTACTCATTCATGCTTGTTTGTCATGCCTGCTACTGCTTAGAGTTGAGTCAGGTCTGATTCATCGGGGATGAATCAGAGGTGTGTGAACGTGTCCTACTGTGTGTGAGCTAAGTGTGTGAATACGATTTGGTAAAGGTAGCGGTGAGAGGCCATGTAGGAGTACATGGTGGGTTGTCTCATTGCAGCCGTCCTCAGGAACTGAGTTCTGTGTTTGTGATCCATGATTCAGCTACTACCACGCATTGGGCCCGAAACCAATGGACCCTCTCGGCTTCTTAATCACCATTGTCCTCTGTCCAGGAGTTGCAAGTAGTTTCTGGTGTTTGTAGTATGCTGGAGGCCGTGCGCAGCGCTGACCGTAGGGGTGGGCTGTGATGTGGTAGGCACGTGGCCGGGTAAACCGGGCGCCCGTTTGGTGTCACGGAACCCTGTACACATCGTTTGGGGCTGTGAGCGAAACTCCGGCCGGATCTCCTCATGGATGGAACCCGAATAGGCGATAAACCTGGACTAGAGACTTAGGTGATTAGGTAGGCCGTGGCCGACACCCACGTTGGGCTTCCGCTTGAAGGTTGCCGAGTACATGTCGTGTAAACGGCGGTAAGTGGTGAGAGCGTGTGTGAAGAAGTACACCCCTGCAGGGTTAACATCATCTATTCGAATAGCCGTGTCCGCGGAAAAGGACTTCTGGGTTGCTTATATCAGTTCATAGACAAGTGAAAGTGGATACTCTAAAATACGCAAGATAAGCGTGAGTGCTATGGATGGCGTTCTCGTAGGGAGATGGGAGCGGATCCATAGTGGTGTATTGATATGGTGAATATGTGGACTCGTGTGCGCCACCTCAAAAGAGTTACTTGCAGTCGTAGTTCAGGATAGCCACCGAGTCAAAGCTGGCTTGCTGCAGTTAAACCCCACCATCCCTTTGTTGATAATGATGCATATGTAGTTAGTTCTGATGTAAGTCTTGCTGGGTACATTTGTACTCACGTTTGCCTATTTTATGTTTTTGCAGAGAGACTTCGGTCTCACTAGTAGTTTCGCGTGGACTTCGACGTTTAGCTTGTTACCTCAGCTACGATCTTGTGCCCTCGGCAGGATCTGATAGATAGTCAGGCTTTCAAGCCTTTTTCATTTATAGATGTCTGTACTCAGACATGATAGCTTCCGCTTGTGCTTTGATTTGTATGCTCTGATTGTTGGGTCATGAGACCCATGTTTGTAATATCTCGCTCCTCGGAGCCTATTGAATAAATTACTTGAGTCATAGAGTCATGTTGTGATGCCATGTTGTGTTTGCACATATCGAGCATATTGTGTGTATGTTATTGAAATGCTTGGTATGTGTGGGATCTGACTATCTAGTTGTTTATCCTTAGTAGCCTCTCTTACCGGGAAATGTCTCCTAGTGTTTCCAATGGTAGCTTGCTACTGCTCCGGAACACTTAGGCTGGCCGGCATGTGTCCTTCTTCGTTCCTGTGTCTGTCCCTTCGGGGAAATGTCACGCGATGAATACCGGAGTCCTGTTAGCCCGCTACAGCCCGGTTCACCGGAGTCCTGCTAGCCCAGTGCTACAGCCTGGATTCACTTGCTGTTGACCGACACGTTCGATGCTGGGTCATGGATGCCTGTCCCTGTAAGTTTGTGCCACTTTGGGTTTACGACTAGCCATGTCAGCCCGGGCTCCTTATCATATAGATGCTAGCGACACTGTCATATACGTGTGCCAAAAGGCGCAAACGGTCCCGGGTAAAGGTAGGGCGACACCCGTGGGAATACCGTGCGTGAGGCCGCAAAGTGATATGAGGTGTTACATGCTAGATCGATGTGGCATTGAGTCGGGGTCCTGACAGCGTTGGTATCAGAGCTTGACTGCCTGTAGGATTACCAAGCCAAACTGGTCGATGTTGAGTCTAGAAATTCTTTAGTTATATGTAGGGGAATTGATTGTGGGATGGAACGTAAGGCTCTTTTTACTCCTTATACCTCATGGCCTTCTGATCTGAGTCATCATCTTCTCTTCTACGGGGATTAAGAACTAGGCTATCTCTTCTTTCTATTAGGATCACGTGTTAATAATCAGTGGACTTATAAGATTGTTGGATTTAAGTCTCAGTTCAGTTCCTACTACTTCCGTATGTTAATTGTTGATCTCGAAACCTTGATATTGTGCTTCTGAGTGGTTGTGCCACCATTTTTGTGAATGTCTCAAATCTTTTTTGAGCATTTACAGCCGTTATGCTGTCCGAGTCATCCCAGGTTTCTAAGTAGTCTGATGCATTTGCAAATCCTTTCTTCCCGTTTCAATGTTCCCATGGGCCAGATTAACCACACTAATCAGTGAGTTGAGGTACTCCGTTACCTTGACATATATGTTGGAGATATTATTATGACCCTAGGTGTCTTAGGGGATCATCTAGTAATTTAGCCATGATTTGTGTTCCCAGTGTGATGATTCTGGCCATCATTCTCGAAAGCATCCCGTGATGCTACTTAGTAATAGGTATTCTGTTCCTGGGTTCTTGAACCCGAGATTCACTCTACCTACTTCATGTTGATAGTAATTGCTAGTGCCTTTAGGATATTAGTAACCTTTGCGATAGTCCTTGAAGTCCGTGGTATCTTCTTCTTCCAAATACCATGAACTACTTATGGCAGAAGTTCCTCGTTGAACTGAAATATCACAACAGGATTATTCTTGATGAGTTCTCCATTATATATTGTGGCTCTGCCAGTTCTACCTTTCTGCATGGGTTATCCGGAAGAAATATGTTGAACTTTGTTCGACATGCTAATCCATGCAACCACAACTCAGAAAATCATATGTTCTTTTGAGTTGTCCCATCTTAGTTGTTTCCGACCCTCGCCTATCAATTGATAGTCAAGAGTATGCGTGCATTCGTTCGTCGATGCCTATTACCCTTGTGGTCCGCCAAGCCATTCTATTTCAGAATGAATAGGAGAAACAAACTCCAGAATCTCATCCATATCTAGGATTGGGTCAAAGCAATTGTATTCCGCAGATCAAAATGCCAATCCAGCTTCTGGTCTGTTCTACCTTGAAGTATTACCATCTTTATATCAGGAATATCATGGGAATTGCACACCATCTTATGAATTCTTGACGCAGTAATACTTCTGATCATCATTGATAATTTCTTGGTTTCCGTGTTATTGTAACCGGAATGCCGACAAATGAATCATGGCGTGTGAAATCAATACTGCTAGCAACTCCATTGCTTGGTAGTTAAATGGACGATAACCTCATTCTTAGCGTGTTGATTATTGAATCGTCATCCTAAGGTTGATTGTGCTACCTAGTCCTTATTTCTGGTGCACTCTCCGATCAGTGAGTTAGGATAGTGCCAATCCTTGCTTATTTGATCATATCGTCTTGCCCTGAAAAGTAAGATTGTTCTCGAGCTTAGTAACATACCGGTGGTTCATGATATTCCAAATTTCTTCTCGGAAGTATCACCAGGTTGTCGCCTGACCGCTATGTTGATCTCGTGATCAAGTTGGGTTCTTGTGAACCACCTTCTCTCCAAAAATCGGTGTTAGATATCCCTGAGCTAGTTGGTTAAGCTAGACAACAACTTGGAGAGTTGGAAGATAAAAGCTTGCCTGACTTAGTTCGTTCCAAAGGGATATTCTTATGTAGGGTGTGCTGAAGAAAGATGATATCTTCATTAATTGGTCCTTGTGATCAGTTGTTGGACCTATTGTCTTACCCCATCTTTGATTTGAGTATGGGCTATCATCCAATCAGACCAGAACCAACGATATTCGTAATGTTGTCTTACTCGTGGTTGATCCCTCGAGCATACACCATTATATCTTTTGGGTCTGACCAATGCTATCACTTGTTCTCTTAACTATGGAATTCCTTTTAAAGGGAAACCCGGAAGAATTGTTGTTGAGCCCATTGACAACATCCTTATCTCCTCCATGATTTTGTTGAACATTAAGCTAGTGTTGGAAACTTTTGAAAGCATTTTCTTCATGCTAGCTCATGAAGTATTTGTTTGATGAAAGGAGTGACTTCCTCTTATACACGTGCATTTGGTGAAAGTTGCCGCCGTGGATTTGAGAAAGTTAGTTTTGCTTCCTCTGGAATCATCCCAAGTCAGTCATGCATACGTGCGAAGTATTCTGTGGTCTGGAGACTTGCAACCTTCATTCCATATGTGTTCCGAGCACACCAAGCCACTGATTGAGTTGTTCAAAGATAAAGGAGTCTGTCCAAGGTGAACTCTTTGGACTTCCACGCGTGGAGACTTCGATGTCATTAATGATGGTTCCCCACCTGAACTCGGTAGTGTTTTGTTGTAAGACTACCATGTGATAATGTTTGTCTGGGACAACGTGTTCACATGTGTGTAGCAGAACCAGCTCATGTTTTGGAGCTTGCTATCGTAGTTCGCTCCCCGAGAATCTCGCAACGTCATCTCGTCGATTTGTGTTGCAAACTTTCATTTTTCTTCCTAGACTCGATGAGTCTGGAATATCCTGACACCAACCAGATCTGAATCTCAGGCAGATATAATGGTTGGAACATTTCCCAAGAACTATAATATTGGTCCCTCGATAACCGGTAAGGTGGATGTCGTGGCCAACACACCCAGCCGGAAGACCTATTATTATAATATCATGATTGAGGAAGTTGGCCACCTCCCCATGAGGACTTCGTAGGATTTACCTCCGTAGTTATTCCTTATGGATTCCTGTGCTCCCGAAGTCCGACCTTTTTACTTGGTGTTCTAGATATCAAACCATATCTATGAATGGGTTACACTAGCACATCAAGGAGAACATTAGAAGCGGAGTGCTAAACGTCTCTCGGTCGATCATCCAGATTTTGTTTCCTTGGCCTCGCTAAGGTGAAATCTGAGAAAGTGTTATCCTCCTTTGCATCTGCATCGCCCATCGCTATTCATCATGGTAGTATGTTGTGTTGTCAGCACCCTTGACACGGATATTGATAAAATCTTGATGATTATGGAAATGCTCAAGTTCTTGAGAGCACGCACAAGCGCTACGTGTTATCATCAGCACTAACTGGGATTCCTCTCGGTTTCCTCGGCAATGCTATGACCTTTTTAAACAGTGAATTCACTCTCTATTGTTGGGTTCTTCCCCAGTTACCAGAATCATTCCCAGCATTTGCATTTTGTTCCCAGCTTGCACCGCCAATGTGCCATTCTACCATGGGTCTCTTCCATTTCCGGTGATAAGCAAAAATCATACATTGCGTTGTCTTCAACAAGGTAGTCCACATCATCCAAGTCCGAGTATGCCATTCTACCAACCCCCTCCAAACGATCGCTCGAGAATTGTCTTAGGCTGGTTTAAAGAGTTTCAATGATCTTTGAATCAAAGGTAATTCTTTTTGCCACTTAAGGGGATATTTCTACGAGTCACCTTCCCTAAGGTGCATCATTATGGTATCATGGCAACTCAACTCCTCGCTACGTGACAATCGTTTACCACATTCTTGAGTCTGGAATTGTTGTCTACCTAGTGAACCTTTGTCATCTGCTTCACTCCAATTCCTATGGATGTGTACTTCGTCTCTCAGCTCGAGAGATGTTGTTATGTCTCATTCCGTGGGTTAATCCTGAGTTGTTCGACCTTCGAGAAGAACAATTCTTTAGGGTCTTTCCTTTCCTCTCGTTGTCATGATAGTTGGAGTTCTCAAGGCAAGACTTCAAGACAATGATGGTGATCGAATCAACGTTTCTATGAAGTGCAACCTGGATCGTGAAGATTGTACTAGTTGCGTTCCCCCTTCACCTTACCCTACGCTTGAATCTCGGGACGAGATTTTTGTTTAGTGGGGGTGAGTTGTCACAGCCCTAGAATATTGTTTGTAAATAGTGCATCTTCATCCAGGCATCATATTTAAATTTCTGAAACTTGAACTGAGGAATTTTGGAAGCCTCAAAAACTTAAATAAAAGAGGGGCAAAGAACCCTGGAAAATGCATTCAATGTTTTCAAAATGGCCTTAAATAATGTTGGTTATATTTTGGCAAGGGTTTTGCACCAAACCAAAAATAATGAACATTTTTGAGGAATATTTTGAGCACTGAATTTAAATCATTACTTTATTTGCATTTGGAACTATATTCCTAACTTATATAGAATATATTTCCAAATACCCTGAAACAATTTTTATGTGCTTTTGGAAAAGTCCATTAAGCAGCATAAATATTTCAGAGGAGTTTTTGGCATTGTTTGAATTATTTTTAAATTCAAAACAGTGGCAAAAGAATTAAATAAAAATAAAACAAACAGAAATAAGAGAGAAAGACAGAAACCTCACCTGGGCTTTACCTTGCAGAAGAGGCCCAGCCCACCAGGGGCTGTGTGGTCTTCTTCCTCCTGCCAGGAGGACAGGCAGGTGCGTGGCGAGAGCGCTAGCGACGCCGTGGCCTCCTCCCTGCCTGCCTCACGCCCTCGAGGCCCTTCTAGTGCCACGGAGACAGCCACGCCCCCCCCCCCAGACCTCTCACTCTCTCCCCGAGCTCCTCTCTTCCTCTGGCTCTCTCGCGCGCAGCCACCGAACACACCCGCCGCCGCCGACGAGTATCACCGCGGCCACCGTCCACCCCGTGCCTCTCCGATGAGCTCAGAGGAACCGCCATCGCCTTCTGCGTCTTCTACACCAACCCATTCGACCGCGGGAGCCCTGTAGCGTCTTCCCGGAGCTCGTCCCCAACCTTCGGCCGCCGG
>NC_041385.1:158050653-158087465 GCF_002162155.2 Triticum dicoccoides
CCCCTTGTTCATTCCGATACAATCCCACTCTCTCGCTCCTGCTCTCTTTTACTGCATTAGGACAACAACGTTTCATCTGTTACCTGCTGCGGTAGCTGAACCCCTTTATCCTTTGCATGACCTGTCGTTGCCACAGTAAATAGATGAAACCCACTAGCATGAGTAGGAGTTGTTTGAGCCCTGTTGTGCCTACTCATTCATGCTTGTTTGTCATGCCTGCTACTGCTTAGAGTTGAGTCAGGTCTGATTCATCGGGGATGAATCAGAGGTGTGTGAACGTGTCCTACTGTGTGTGAGCTAAGTGTGTGAATACGATTTGGTAAAGGTAGCGGTGAGAGGCCATGTAGGAGTACATGGTGGGTTGTCTCATTGCAGCCGTCCTCAGGAACTGAGTTCTGTGTTTGTGATCCATGATTCAGCTACTACCACGCATTGGGCCCGAAACCAATGGACCCTCTCGGCTTCTTAATCACCATTGTCCTCTGTCCAGGAGTTGCAAGTAGTTTCTGGTGTTTGTAGTATGCTGGAGGCCGTGCGCAGCGCTGACCGTAGGGGTGGGCTGTGATGTGGTAGGCACGTGGCCGGGTAAACCGGGCGCCCGTTTGGTGTCACGGAACCCTGTACACATCGTTTGGGGCTGTGAGCGAAACTCCGGCCGGATCTCCTCATGGATGGAACCCGAATAGGCGATAAACCTGGACTAGAGACTTAGGTGATTAGGTAGGCCGTGGCCGACACCCACGTTGGGCTTCCGCTTGAAGGTTGCCGAGTACATGTCGTGTAAACGGCGGTAAGTGGTGAGAGCGTGTGTGAAGAAGTACACCCCTGCAGGGTTAACATCATCTATTCGAATAGCCGTGTCCGCGGAAAAGGACTTCTGGGTTGCTTATATCAGTTCATAGACAAGTGAAAGTGGATACTCTAAAATACGCAAGATAAGCGTGAGTGCTATGGATGGCATTCTCGTAGGGAGACGGGAGCGGATCCATAGTGGTGTATTGATATGGTGAATATGTGGACTCGTGTGCGCCACCTCAAAAGAGTTATTTGCAGTCGTAGTTCAGGATAGCCACCAAGTCAAAGCTGGCTTGCTGCAGTTAAACCCCACCATCCCTCTGTTGATAATGATGCATATGTAGTTAGTTCTGATGTAAGTCTTGCTGGGTACATTTGTACTCACGTTTGCCTATTTTATGTTTTTGCAGAGAGACTTCGGTCTCACTAGTAGTTTCGCGTGGACTTCGACGTTTAGCTTGTTACCTCAGCTACGATCTTGTGCCCTCGGCAGGATCTGATAGATAGTCAGGCTTTCAAGCCTTTTTCATTTATAGATGTATGTACTCAGACATGATAGCTTCCGCTTGTGCTTTGATTTGTATGCTCTGATTGTTGGGTCATGAGACCCATGTTTGTAATATCTCGCTCCTCGGAGCCTATTGAATAAATTACTTGAGTCATAGAGTCATGTTGTGATGCCATGTTGTGTTTGCACATATCGAGCATATTGTGTGTATGTTATTGAAATGCTTGGTATGTGTGGGATCTGACTATCTAGTTGTTTATCCTTAGTAGCCTCTCTTACCGGGAAATGTCTCCTAGTGTTTCCAATGGTAGCTTGCTACTGCTCCGGAACACTTAGGCTGGCCGGCATGTGTCCTTCTTCGTTCCTGTGTCTGTCCCTTCAGGGAAATGTCACGCGATGAATACCGGAGTCCTGTTAGCCCGCTACAGCCCGGTTCACCGGAGTCCTGCTAGCCCAGTGCTACAGCCTGGATTCACTTGCTATTGACCGACACGTTCGATGCTGGGTCATGGATGCCTGTCCCTGTAAGTTTGTGCCACTTTGGGTTTACGACTAGCCATGTCAGCCCGGGCTCCTTATCATATAGATGCTAGCGACACTGTCATATACGTGTGCCAAAAGGCGCAAACGGTCCCGGGTAAAGGTAGGGCGACACCCGTGGGAATACCGTGCGTGAGGCCGCAAAGTGATATGAGGTGTTACATGCTAGATCGATGTGGCATTGAGTCGGGGTCCTGACACCCTTGAGGTTCGAACACTGGGGTGCGCACGAAGATCTCTCCCCTACCAGCTCACGTCTCGAAGTCTCGCAAAGATCTAAGAAAGAAAGATAAACACACAAGGGACACGAGATTTATACTGGTTCAGGCCACCATTGTGGTGTAATACCCTACTCCAGTGTGTGGTGTGGTGGATTGCCTCATGGGCTGATGATGAATAGTACAAGGGAAGAACAGCCTCGCGAGGGGCTGTTCTTGAGCTGGTGCGATGAACTGCTTGGGTGAGTTCAGTCGCTTCTCTCTCTCTCTCCGGTTGATTTTCCGATACCTCCACCTTGTGGTGGCTAGTACTATTTATAGGCGGAGGCCCTGGGCCTCTCCCCAAATAATAAGTGGGAAGGGCGCCAACCATTGGCCATTTTGAAGGGGAACATATTGTACACTTATCCTGACTAAAGTTGGTCTTCGGCTGCCAAAGGCTCTGATGGTGATGCCGCCCTGGGCTCCACGATGACCTCCATCCTGCCGTTCTACTGGTCTTGGTCTTGTTGCACCGAAACGGTAACCTTTGCCCGATGCCTTGGCCTGTGCTTGCCCCCTTTGCACCAAAAGGGAAACAAGGACGCTGCGTAGGCCGGCGCCCGCCTAGTCCTCCGCCGTCATGGCTTGCATCACGGGCCCCTCGGGAGGTGCCCTGCCTTGATCTCTCCGCCTCCTCGTGAGCCTGCCTGAGGAGGTTGCTCCTGAGGAAGCTCCTCGTTGTCCACACTGCGAGGCTTGGCCCCTCACGAGGGTCTTGAGCTTGAGTTGATGAAGGTGGGCTGCATTGGGCCCCCACTTGAGCCACGCCGCAGGCCGTAGGCAGGCAACTCTGGGGACCCCCGTTCCCAGAACACCGACATTGAGAACACCGGAGGGCGGTGCCGCGACGAGCGAACCAAGGCGGAGGACGATGGTGAGGCCTCGGACGGGAACGAACAGGAGCCGGGGAAGATCACAGCCAGCCGTGGGAGGCGGGAGCAGGCGGTTCCGCCGGCACTGGTTTGGCTTTGGCGTCTCGAGGAAGAAGAGACTGAAGAAATGCGACAGACATTGAATGTCAATCCAACGGTCAAGGTTGCCACAATCGTTTGTTGACTAAGCGGACACCAAGTAGCATACTTTTTTATATATAGGAAGAAAACTGCAAGGAAAATGCGTTCATCTGCCGCCCTCCTCACACGGAACGTTCGCCACATAAGTGACTAGCACCCTTGGTTTTCAATCAAGAGGTCTTGGGTTCGAGTCCCAAGAACTCTCAATTTTGTCCTCCTTCCTTCCTCGCAAAAAAAGGGAAATAAAATCAAAGACTTGGGAAGGCGTACAGAACAAGCTAGTGTACCAGTAAAGAGACGTTGCCGAGTTTTAGAAAAAAGAGAGACGTGCTCCTGTAGCTAGTTCGAATCCAAACCTAGACTATGACTATATATGGTGCTATGCTACTCTCCAAGTAATGAAACTGACATATCCAACGTTTGCTTCTCCTATTCTCTACTTACTCTGCCTACCATCAGAAGCTCTGGCGGCAGCAACCATGTCCGCTGGCTGCTCGTCCACCTGCTCTTCAGCAAGCAACAACTAGATATGCACCAAGTCGCCACCCGTACCATCGCCTGTGGGTCTCATCACACCCCCGCCGGCACGTGCACCGCAGCCGATTGCTCATTGCAACTCGCTGCCATTGGTGTGGTGCCACTGCTGCAAATCACGCAGAGTCATCCGTCGCGTCTCAACCACAATCCTCAACCCTGGCCGAGTCTTCTACAAATGCCTGAATCATGGGGTAATAATATGTTTAAGTGTTGTTCTGCTGCTTTTAGTTGCTGGTTTTTTTAATAGTTTGATTGATGATCTTCCAATTTGATTCATGCAGAAAAGGGAAGATTCGTGTGATTTGTATTTCTGGGAAGTTGCTGATGTGGGGGAATGCAACTATGCTAATTATTTGGTTAGCCAAGGAATCCAATACCAGCAGGTTGGGGTGGTGGACAAGTAACTGAAGGAACGGCAGAAGAGGAAGATGAAGAGCAGAAGGTTAAAGATGCAGTTCCTCTTATCATGGCCAAGCAGTAGCTGTTGAACGGCCTTGATAGCAATGAGGAGATGAAAGAGCTTGTGAAGATAATGGGCAAAATCGATGTGCTCTGTAGGATGATTGTCTCTTTATTTGCATTGTATGTAGCACTCGTGATGTATTCAGTGGCTACGACATGAGCACTTTGCTGAAACTAGTAATGAATGAAACTTGTGTAGAAGGTTGGGCATAGTGTTGTGAACATCTAATGATTTCTATTAATGGAAATCAGGGGGTATCCCCTTTTGATCATAAATAAATAAATAGCAGAGGCCCTGTCGGGTCAGCTTTGTTCTCATTCGAAGACGTCGAGCAAATTGCAGTCCAACAGCAAACTATGTCATCAAATTCAAGTTTCACAGCCAAATATGAGTACACCTAAACAACAATGTCATCATGTTTTAGTTGTCATACAATCACCAAACACAAATCAGCATACGTAACAAGTGATGTTCTCATAGCAAAATACTAAACAACATGTTCATCAGGTTTCAGTTGTCATAGCAAACACAATTTCACATAGTGGATAAAAAACATCTTCTGACAAGCAAATATGACAAAAGCAATGTAATCATCATTCGTAGCAGCAGCGTCAACATCTTCGCCATGTGTATCAGTCTGAATCGTAATTCCCCATGATGTCATCTTCTTCTTTGTCCTCAACGTCCTCGAACGTTGGCTTCTTCTTGATCAACTCTTGTATGTCCACAGCATGACAGGCAATCTTTTCGCCGGCGTCATTGACGTGATGGTTCTCAAAGATATTAGGAACATCTGTGTTATCTTGTACATCAGGAGCAGTGTAAGCATCATCTTGTTGTGCAACTTCATTAAACGAATTCCTCTGCTCAAACCTTTGCAATACTCTCCAGTCATCGCTACATGCAAATGTGTCTTCCAAGAAAAATATCAGTGTTGCTTGATTTGCCAAAATAAAAGGCTCGTTGGTCTGGTACGCCGCCTTGACATTGATGGATTTGAAATAATCATCAGCTCTGGGTTTTGCGATCCTGGAAAACAGGTTGTACCAACGATAGCACAACAGAACCACACACTGATGATCCTTGAAACTGGAGATATACTGCAACTGAACAATGTCTGTTATGTTAGCATGCATTTCAGTTGTCTCTTTGTCATACGTATCCGTGCTCATGATGGCACTGTTTTCTGTCTTCCTGCCTTCGTCTCGTGCAAGGGTGTTGTAGCGCACATCTCCAACAACGCAAGATTCATAATGTCTTACCCGAGTATCAGGACCCATTTCTAGTGAGTAAAGGGCATCATCAACTGCATGCCCATCCTCCCGCATCTTCTTAACCTATGGTTAGAAAATAGACAAGTTGATCATCTTATGTACTCAATATATTAAAAAAACTAACAGTGCACTTCAAAAGCTTACATGGTTCTTGAACCATTTCGCAAATCCTGCCATAACCAGTTTGTCAATGTTTCTTGGATTTTGCGGTAGTAACTCCTCTTTGTAGATGTTGAACAACATAGTGATTGCGTCAAACATCTAAATATATAAGAATGTGCTGCAAGTTTAGTAGATTACGATGTATAAGCTGCAGTACTGTACTTACTTGATATAAGGTAGTATCTCAGGACAGTTATTCAACACATACCAAACCATTTTGTCCAAATCTTTAGGTTTGTCCTCTTGTCGACTCTTCCCTGTAACTCGAACAGAATAATCGAAAACATTGACCCCGGGATTGTCTTCACCCACCTCTTTGCTAAGCTGATCAGTTGTTTCAATGTATTTTGAGCAGAATGTCAACACTTCTCTAGCAATGTAGGCCTCTGCAATGGAACCCTCGGGTCTAGCTCTGTTCCTAACATAGCCCTTGAAAGTGCCTAGCCGCCTTTCAATAGGGTACATCCAGCCATACTGTACTGGACCTCTAAGTAGTGCCTCATTAGGTAGATGAATAGCCAAATGCACCATCACATCAAAGAAGGCTGGAGGATATATCTTCTCAAGGTTGCATAGAATAGTTGGTATCTTGTCTCTAAGACACTCCAAAGCATCTATCCTGATATTTCTACTGCAGAGTTCCCTGAAGAATTGTCCCAACTCTGCAACTGCTCTGTATAAGTCAGGGCGGCCAAATCCTCTAAGGATAACAAGTAAAACCCTTTGAAGTAGGACGTGGCAGTCATGAGTTTTCAACCCTTGTACCTTGTTTCCATCTGCACTGACTCTCCTTTCAGGGTTGGAAGCAAATCCATGTGGGAATCTCACACGTGTGACAGGACCTCGCAGAATTCTTTTCTTTTTACCTTGTCCAAGACGTACACAATTGGTGCCATATCCCGTGGTTTACCTTCATCTTGCACCTGCAAATCCTTTCTGATACCCAGGTGTGTCAAATCAATCCTAGATTTTAAGGTATCTTTCGTCTTGCCTTCAATATTAAGAAGTGTGCCGATAATGTTGTCACATATATTTTTCTCGATGTGCATCACATCAAGATTATGCCGCAGATCCAAATCTTTCCAATACTCCAAGTCCCACAAAGTGGACCTGCGGGTAAAAAATAATCTCTCTTCTGCCCTGCCACGCTTCCTTTTCCCGCTACCATTACCAGGATGGTTTCCTGGTGTAATATGCCTGACCTTATCTAATTCCACTTGAAACTCATCGGCGTGAGCCTCTTTGGCGCATCACGGGTTTCATGCTTTGCATTGAACACTTGTCTTCGGTATTTTCTAGGATGCAGCTTGTCCTTGGAAAGGAAATGACGGTGTCCAATGTAACAGATCTTGCTAAGTATTGCGTATGACAGCGGATTCCTGTCACAGCAAACACATGCATTGTAGCCATGTATCGTTCACCCTGACATAGTGCCCAAAGCCGGATAATCATGGATGCACCAAATTATAATAGCACGCAGAAAGGAATCAGCTGGTGGGCTGCTATATAGGTCTCGAGTGAGAACACCCTTCCATAGCTGTTGAAGTTCCTCCACAAGAGGCTCCATGAACATATCAAAATCCTTTCAGGACTTTTTGGACCTGGGATGAGCAAGGCCATCATGTAGTTTGATTCTTTGGTGCAGACATTTGGAGGCATGTTGTAAGGGATAACAAGCACTGGCCACATGCTATATGTGGCGCTTTGGTGGCCAAATGGGTTAAATCCATCTGAAGCTAAGCCAAGTCTAATGTTTCTTGGGTCAGCAGCAAACTTTTCGTGTTTATCATTGAAGCTTTTCCACTCACTACCATGAGATGCATGGCTCATTACATTTTGATCTTTGTACTCCTGGTTCCTAGAATGCCACAGTACATCCTCTCTTGTTTCAGCATCATGAAACAACCTCTGCAATCTTGGTGTAATTGGAAAATGTCTCAGAACATTATGAGGAATCCTCATCACAGCATCGCCATCTTTCCATCTTGATGATTTGCATTTCGGGCATTCACTTAAGTTGGCATAATCCTTCCGGAACAGAACACAATTATTCTTACAAACATGGATCATATCATATCCAATTCCAACTGCACGAAGGAAATTCTTCATTTTACTGTAGGTGTGTGGCAGCTCAGACGCATCTGGGAAAGATTTGCGGAAAGCAGCCAACATCGCATCGAATTATTTGTTGGTCATCCGCTCAGATGTCTTCACCTGAAGAAAGGTGACCATAGCTGAGAATACTGACAGCTTATTTCCTGGGGTGACAACAACGTTGCATTGTTCCAACATGCGGGCCCACCGTTTTTCTTCTACAGGTGAAACTTCACGGAATGCGCGAGCATTTCGTAGCATTGTTTCAATGTTGCTCAAACTCACTGGCTCCGCCACCACCACCTCCTCCTCCTCTTCCACCTGAGCATCAGGCAAATCAAGATGGTGATCTGCTGCTTCCACATAGTCAATAACATTGACGTTCACAGCTTCACCATGATGAACCCACCTAGTATATGTGACCGACGTCCCATACAAGTGTAGATGATTTTGCACAGTTGATTGGGGTCTTGTAACTAAATTGATACAACTGCTACACGGGCAGAGCACATCTGATTTCGGACCACCGTACTCAGCTCTGATAAAGTCCATGAAGTTTTCAACCCCCTCGACAAATGCAGTGGAGAATCTTCGAGCAGAAGTTATCCAAGTCATGTCCATCTGTTAGACATACAAATTAGTTCTTCTACTAGATATTACAGGAAAAACATATATGCTTTTTTATGAAGTCCAGAAAAAAAATACCTAGGTCGATGTCTAAAGCTATGGCAAGATATTTGGACGAGCAGATCTAAGTAACGAAATATATGTAAAGCTAATTCAGCAAACAGATTTGAGTGCTAAATTATGGCAGGCTGTTTCAGCAGTCAATGAGGCCGAGCACACAGCCATCGAACTATCGAAGGCCATCGCAGCAACAAAGATCGAGTATAATACGGTGTAGAGCTATTTCACCTAATAGATTGGCTACTAGACCATGGCAATCTACATCACAATAAATATATGGCAGGATATTTTAGCAACTAATCGGCCTTGGCATGCCAT
Organism: Triticum dicoccoides; assembly: GCF_002162155.2. Lineage (NCBI taxonomy): Eukaryota > Viridiplantae > Streptophyta > Magnoliopsida > Poales > Poaceae > Triticum > Triticum dicoccoides. Next base: position 158,059,305 of record NC_041385.1, read on the forward strand.
CTCAGCTAAGCAGATTGAGTGCAGAACAGGGCAAGGAAGCTTCTTAAGCAGAGCATATTGATAGTAAACTACTTCGGCAAACAATGAGATTAACAGCGTCTATTAGCTAACATTCAGCGCTACACCGGCATGAACGGGGCCTTAGTCTAGAATGCGCGTACCATGGGAGAAGCTGGCCGCCGTGCGTCTCCACATGAACGTCGCCAGCGGTGGCGGCGCTGACCGCCGTGCGCCTCCACAAGAACATAGCCAGAGGTGGCGGCGCGGCTAGAGGACGGCAGTCTATGCGAACCGCGGCGCCGACGTATCGACACGGCAGGGAGAGCGGCTTTAGCGGAGCGAATGGAGTGGAGGGGGATGGGGGAGGGGGTTTGGGGAATATTATTGGCTAGTTGGCCGAAGGGCGGTTAAATCGGATTTGGGGGGAATTTTTGTGTGGGGGGGAGGATTTTCGCCTGGTGGGCAGGGGGACTTTAGCGCATGGTCGGTTTCTCTAAGTGCAGTCCCATGTGTCAGTGAAGAGGCAAGCCGAAGCGCGTTCCGTTTGCGTGAGCCGTGTGCAGGACCAAACGTGTGTGGGGTGCAATGCGACTGCGACAGGAGTGATGTGAGTGTACCACATTTTTTCCTTTTAAACTAGGTGCTTCGCCCCCTCAAAAAAAATGTTGCTTCGCGCGATCCATCGATACTACTACTAGTAATCCGGTAATCCCGACTAAAATGGTGCGGCCAGGTCTTTTCCCGCGCGATATGCTGGGAGGTTGGCTTAGTTGGGTTTTTAGGACGAGTAATGCTACACCTACGTAATCCCAGTTACGTAATTAATGTAATGTGAAATGTGTGAGCTGTTGATTGTAGATTGGGGGGAGGGGCCCACCACCATGAAAATCAGGGGAGGAGAGAGAGAGGAAATTTAAGTTAACCCTTTTGTAGGTTCCCGTAGATGTAGAAAGATGTCAAATGCGTGAATGTGTAGTGGACGTACTATTGGAGTGCTTAAGGCCCTTCCTAGTGCTCCAAGGTGTACAGGTGCTAAGGACACCACATAGGTAAAAAATGATGTGGCAAAACAATTAAAGAGGAGAGAGAGCATTATGGTGACCCCGGGAAAAAACGGTGCTAAGCACGCGAACCTATGTAAAAAGACTGTCAACCAATAAATGAGTGAGTTTAGTTATTAAACAATTTCATGAGGGAAGCTTAGCTCGCAAAGCTAAGCACCTATGCATTGTGGAGACTAGTTGCTAAGATTTTAAATGCGCTTAGCACCACATCTAAGCACTCATGCATTGGAAGAGGCCTAAGATAATTTGTGTATGTATAGACCCTATGTGTTTATTTTACTTCGCATGTTAGATTTGTCTCGGTTCAATAAAAAGCAGAGTTGGTGATGATGGTGTGCCTGTCATCCTGCAATATAGGCCGTCCGATCTATATCTAACGGATAGCAAGGAAACTATTACAATTTACCCGCACTCCTCTCCACATTTGCAGATAAGGCTTTCCCTTGTTCATCCTTTTCTCCCACAAGATCTTGATCTTCCGTGCAACGCACGGGCATCTTGCTAGTACTCCTACAATATGTATACTATTGTGAAACTTCATATACATCGGCCGATATTAATGCAAACACAGCAGATTTTCATTACATTTTGAACTTTTATAGGACAGAAAAATAAAAGAAACCCGACCCTAAACCTACTCTACGGCGGCGACCGACGTCCTCCATCTGCGATCTCTATGTACGGGGGCGGGGTTCAAGACCCGTGAAATGAAGGTGCGGTCTCCGGGGAGGAAGAGTAGAACACGGGATACGGACCGGCCAGTTGGCACACCATGCCCTGCCGCCTCCCATGCCCTACTCATCCTCGGAGGAGTCCCCGACCTCGACGGTGGCGGACGTTGGACGGCGGCAAGTAGGACGCATGGCTGACGGTGCTCCCGTCGTCGGCCGCCAACGTGGCCACCGCTTGTGCGGTCGCGTCCGCGTCCGGCTACGCCGCTATTGCATCGCGAGAGGCGACTTGAGCGAGGGCAGCGACCTCGAGCTTCATCCCCGAAGACAAGCTCTCCCACAAAGCATTCGCACTTGCGGTCATGGCGGATGTGGTGCCGGGTAGGAGGACGATGCGCTATGGTGTGGAGGTTAGCTGGGTGTTGCCGCTTTAAGTAGCGCATTCCGGTGAGGCCAAGCGTCCGGGTGCGTCATTAAGTCGCCGGAGTTGGTTCCTCGGGCACCGAGCCTCTTAACGAGGACATACAAATGGACGACATGAATGTGGTCAGCTGGCGCCGGCTGGGAACGCACCGTGCGAGGGCACGAGGGACGAGGGTTTTGGTGTGCCAGGGTAGTCAACTGCGGTCGTGGCAACGTTGGAGATGCCCTTTGCTCACATGCGATCCCCGCATGTCATTGAAAAAGCAAGACGACCCGGCATGGTCTTAGGTCCAGAGGATGCAGTTGGCCACGCTACACCACTCCGCGGACTCGTCGCAGCGCCCCGTGCATCCTCGATGAGCCGGGTGTTGGGGTGTGTTTGGATTGTGGCCAAAGTGCACCTTACCAAAATTTTGGTCATGACCCAAAGATTGGTCTTTGTTTGGATGGTTGCCATTTTTTTGGCATGCCAATGAACTCTAGCCAACTCTAGTTCATTTTTCTTGCCAATGTTGGCCAAATCATGGGCAACCAATACCTCAACCAAAATTTTGGTCATGACCCAAAGATTGGTCTTTGTTTGGATGGTTGCCATTTTTTTGGCATGCCAATGACCTCTAGCCAACTCTAGTTCATTTTTCTTGCCAATGTCGGCCAAATCATGGGCAACCAATACCTCAACCAAATTTTTGGCTACCCAATGCTTTGATGGGGCAACCTTGGGCAGAAACCAAACATACCGTTGGTCGTGCCACAGCACTAACGCCACCCTTGGCACACTGAAACCGGCCGTGTCTAACGACGATATGAGTGTGCCGCTCACCGTGGTCGCCGTGTCCAGAGGCGGTGCTGGAGCTGCGCCCCATTGTTGGCCCCAATGACCCACATGAACGGTTGTCGGTGGCGAGGAGATGGTGGGCCAGCTCCTCCATTGGACTAGTCTGTGCTACGTCATCCCGACGGGTGTGCCCCACATGTCGGTTTCCTTGTTTTCCCGGCCATATTCGAGCGTCAGTGCTCCGCGTTGCGCATTAGTCCTTTCACTATGTAGGCCAAGCGAGACAACTTATTGTTTATTTGAGCCGTTCAAGTATAATCATGTGGCGTTTGCTTATTTCTCATTCCTCTCCAACCCTCTTCTCCATCGATCATGTCGCCCTCCAGTCGAGTCCATCCTCTCGCATGCCTCATTTGAACATTCCGCCGAGTATCATTCGCATGTACCCACCATAGTCCTCTTTCAATAGATCTCCGGACCCCGAGATGAAATCCAGAGGGAACGAGTGGGGGCACGTGATACCTAAGGCGGATTGAAAATTTTGAACCGGTGATCATAGCATCGGCAAATCATATATAAAGGGTATTCAATGTTCGTTTTGTTTTTGAACGTACAATATACTCCCTCCTATCCTTTCTAGTTTACATGTAGGTTTTATGTGTAGTCAAAGTATCTCTACTTTGATCAAGAAGGTATCAACATTCAACAACGCCCAATCAATATTGTTAGATTCGTCCTAGATTTGTACTCGAGATGGTTTCCAATTTGACTATTGACAAGATTAATATTACATGAGATGTATAATGTGAAAATTATATCATTGGAAACTCCTTTCACATACAAATTTGACCGTATGCTTTGTGTAAGTTGCATGTCATATATTATTACTCTAACATTTGGTCAAAGTTAGCCTCGAAAAACGCATTAGGCCCTGTATAGTAAATGGAAGGAGGGAGTAGTAGTGGAAGTGGATCCTCTGACGTAGGTATCCGTGCCTTACCCTCCCTTTCGGTCACTTACTGCTGGACCCCATGCTTGCTAGGCCCCGCATGTCAGTTACTCAATGGGTTCGGCCATGTCAGGGGATCCTCATCCGTAGTATACTCCCTCTATTTTTATTTACTACGCATAAAACGGAGGGAGTGGTAGTATAATAAATGACGCGGGCGGGGGAGGGGAGGGACGTCGGTTTGCTCTCAATTGCGGTCCCACAAGCGAGCGAAAATGCAAGACGAAGCGCGTTCCATTCGGTGAGCGACGTGGAGGGTCCAGTGTGCCGGGCTGCAACGCGAACGCGACAAGAGCGATGTATAGTCAAAACCGATTGACCGATCGTCACTGGAACCACTATTCACACCAGAACCTTCGCTGCTCGGCCTATGCCAGCCACTGCCCTAAAACCACACCAAATCTCCAGCCCATTCCCTCACCTTTCGATCCCCTAGCCCGCATCAAGCGTCCCCTAGTTCACCAGAAAGCCATGGTGCGTCGTAAGATCACTTACTACAAGATGTTGACGCCGAAGCACCGCGCAGAAATCGCGGCGGCGGTCGGTGCCACAGACCTCCTTTCCCAAGCTCGCTTTGCGGCGGGCCAATCCCCGAGTTCTCTGGAGCCAAGCTACGAGGAGGAGGAAGCCGATCCAATGTTCATGGCGGAGGTCGCGGTGCAGAAGGCCCCCGATGGGTATGAGACGATGGACGTCGACTTCGTGCCGGTGTTCGAGTCCCGCATGGTGCATGCGGACCAGCGGTTCAACATGGCGATACTAAAGGAGGACCGGGAGGCAGAGGCTCAACTCGACGAGGAGCGCACGCATGCCGCTGCCATCGAGGCTCTCCTGCAGGCGGAACCGAATGTCGTGGATGTGAACCGGGCGGCGGAGGCTCAACTTGAGGTGGAGCGCGCGGATGCCGCTGCCATCAAGGTCCTTCTGCAGGTGGAACCGGACGTCCTGGACTTGAACCGGGCGGCAGAGGCTCGACTTGATGCAGAGCGCGCGGATGCCGCTCTCATCGACGCCCTCCTGCAGGCGGAACCGGATATCTTGGACTTGAACTAGGCGGCGGAGGCTCGACTCGACGCGGAGCGCGCGGATGCCGCTGCCATCGAGGCCCTCCTACAGGCGGAACCGGACGTCCACGACTTGAACCGGGTTGTGCTCTCGTCCGTGCAGAGCACCCGCACTCTCCGCTTGAACGAGTAGCTAGAGGCCGAAGACAACCACGGTGCGGAGACACACGTCGGCAGCTACGGTTGGTTCACGCCGGCAGCCAAAGACGACGAGGTCGTCTCTTTCCGCGAGCAGTGATAGTTTTTCTTTATGTTGTTGTTTTTATGGATATTTTGCTGTGTAAAAACATATGTTTGTTATGCAAGTCGCCTGACTTGGGTCAGTCTACCATTTCAGGTGGTTGGATGAATATCCTATGTCTCCTAACCCTTCTTTCCTTCTTCCTCACCTCTTCTTCTTCCCCAACAGACCACGAGACGGGCCGTACGGATACTCCCCAACATGCGGTTGGATAAACATACTCTATGAACGAAAATTATGTGTCAGCGATAGGATGACTGATTTTGGTTTGTTCACATGCGACAGCACGTGTCAATGAGGGTGCGTTCCCTTGGTTGGGTTTGCAGCGTGCAGGAGCGACTGTGTGAGGGTGCGGTGCGACCGCGGCATGCAGGAGCGACCGTGTGAGGGTGCGGTACGACCGCGACAGCCATGCGCAAGTGTACCTCCTTCTCATTTTGAAAACTTTAGGCAAGCTTGGCAAAAATGTGTGGCGGAGTTTGGCAATGCAAGGCCTAGACCCAAACAGGATAAGTACGTACGTACTAGGAGTACTAGTGTTAAAAAAGAAAGGCGGGGTTTTCCTTCGCGGGATTTAATCGATACAAATCCTCGTTTCACGTGTCAATTAATGTGTATTTTTTCTCCAAAGACCAAAGAGCTAACCATCTCACTCCTCATCGCTTGATTAATGCAGCGCCATGCAAACCAACCTTCTCACTTTCTCATGCATGCAGGGGATATTAATGTCCTTGGTTGCTAACCCCATCAATTTTGCCTCGATTAGTGTTAGTGGCCCTTTGCAAATTGTAATTTTGATATACTGGCCTTGTGTACAAAAAAATGGAGGTAGTAACTGTATTTGACTTCCTTCCCCATTGCGGTGACGTCGATGATATCTTTTTCTTTTTGTGGTTTGGCGAAGTGCGTTCGAAGGAGAACACCATTGATGGAGACCACAGTAAGTCATTCGCAAGTGTCGCCTGCAAGCCGAGACAACCGCCTTATTTGCATATAGGAAGTTTGTTGAACCAAAGGACTAGTACTACTAGGAGTACTAGTGCGGTGAGATGGTTTCTCGAAGAAGACGATGGAGAAGCGGAGTCAGCGAAGAGTGAAATGATGGTTGCTTCGTCCGTGCTTTTGTGATTTGGCGCCTCACTTCTTTGTGATTTGTGATAGAAGGGACAGGGGAGTAGACTCAGTGCTCTATACTGTACTACATGCGTCCAAGCATGGGAGAAAGAGGAGAGACGTTGCATTTTTCTATTCCTTCAATCAATCAATCAGGGAGCTTCGGTTCCATATTTTTGGCTTTGGCACACCGTCCACAATGGTTCCCACGATGCCAAAATCTATTTTCACATTTGGCTACACATTGTGGATGCCCTTAACCGTACCACTTGGTTTTGCTCCTGTATGCTATCTATACAAATCTCAATTATATTGATCTAAAAAATTATAGAATCAAGATTAGTAAAAAAGAGGTGATTTTGCCGCGCGGATGGCGGGGGAGGTTTCTTATTTTCGGAGGACATTGTCCTGGCGGTTTGCTAACATGCGGTCCCACATGCCAGTGCTTTACCAAGCCGATCCGCGTCCCACATGAGGCAGAACAACGGCAGAAGCAACACGTGGTTAAGTTGAAGAAGATGAGGGAGAAGTGGATTTAGCAACGAGTGAAATGATGGTTGCTTCGTCCCTCCAACTTATTTTTTTTAGCGTTATTACTTCGTCCCTCCAACTTAACTGCGGGAAAGGTGCAGCTTTGTGATTTGACGCCTCATTGCTCATTACTATGTCAGCGCCATGACTGGGGTGCTTCACCCCGGCTGCTCTGCACTGTATTCTGGTATGGCACGTGGACCCGGTAGCTTGATGTCCCACATGTCGGCGAAAGGGACTAGAAGATTTATGAAAGCGAGCACTCCACTCTTACGGCGGAGGAGTAGACGACACGATGGCCCAGTGAACTGTCACTTGTAATGTGTAGTACTATAGTTTTGTTGTTTCGCACGATCCATCGATACAAACCCGATTAAACAGGAAAGGGCTGGATTTTTCCCGCGCGGTAGATGATATTGGCCATACATTTCAAAGGCAATTTTAATGTATGCAAACTGAATAATTATAAGTAACAATATGATATATAGTAAAACTAAAAACACATATGATTTATTGTGTTAGAGTGTAGTAGTAGCGTTGTAACATGCGAGAACGTGTAGAGATGTAGTTTTGGAGGGCCTACAGAGAGAAAAGTGTAATACGGTCACCGAACTTCAGAATAAGCTGATTACAGTCACTATATATGTTTTGCGGTGATTATAAGGTCACTTGCTAACGGTTCAGCATTGGATTGCACTTTGTTGACCGGCCAAATAGTCTGCATGGCGCCATGTTGACTAGTTAAATTGACCATGTTCCTTGTGGGTCCCACCTGTCAGTTTGCATAGGGAAAAGGTCAGATAAACACAAATTTACGCAGGCGCGACAAGGCTCCAACCCGTGCGTGGGAATCACCTGGTTGTGTATGTGTCTGTCAGGGCCTGATGTGTGCGCATGCACATGTAGGTTGAGCACTTGAGCGTGAGAGTGTGTGTTGGTCGTGTGGTGTACTAGTGTGTGCATGCATGCGTGCTTGTGTGCGTGTGAGTGTTGTGTGCGTGCGTGGCTGCGTGTGTATGTGTGAGTGTTGCGTGCGTGCGTGAGTGCATGTGTTTGTGTGAGTGTTGCGTGGATGCAGTTCGTGTGCATGCGTGCGTGTGTGTATAATCACCACACCAGCTCCTGTGTGTTAAAACAGATGGCTCATCATACCAATACAAGGCCACCTTGTCCGTTGTGCCCGCGGTCATGACTTCGAACCACCGTCCAAATATATTTTTGTCGTTTGTTTTCATTCTTACTAGCAAGATGCCCGTGCGTTGCACGTAACATCAAGATGCATTTGTATGACTTGTTTATCTTGTGAGAGAAAAGGATGAACGGGGGAAGGCCTTATTTGCAAATGTGGAGAGGTGTGTGGGTACCTTTTTGCAAAATTGCCATCGTTTCTTTCCTATCCGTCAGATATAAATCGGACGGCCTATATTGCAGGATGGCAGGCACACCATCATCACCAACTCTGTTTTTTATAAGAGTGTATATAATTTTATGTATTTTATAAGAGTGAAGATGTAGAGTAGATACAAGTCGACAGGTGGGCACGATGGTAGTGAGATAATGTGATGCAACACTAGAGGTGCCACGTGGAGCGTTTAACTGGTCAACTAGTCATGTCATGAGCAAATACAGAGTTGTACGGTGAGCCCGTGACTGTATAATAACCACTAAACATAAATGGTGACCGTAATGAGTGGATTCTGAAGTCCAATGTACGTATCATGCTTTCGCTTCAAACACAATGATCGTCATTGCATATATCGCGAGAGAAAGATGAAACATGCGTGAATTTTCTGGGGGCTTACTTCTAGAGGACCTGGAGATAGTTTTGTGTGCATACGTGAAAGGGGCGTACAGGGGGGTATGTGATGGAGAGAGAGATGCTCTTCGTTTCTCTTTATTATGACTAACTTTGTATATAGTATAAAAATATACAAATTCACAGTGCGGAATAAATATCATTGTGGGCACCATGCAATGCAAATTAGCGTTCGTACTCCTCCATATAACTTTGTAATGTTGTATATATGTAGAAACTCTAAAATAATTTTTTGGCCGCACTTCATTCAAAAGGAATGTTGTATGCGAAATAAACGTGAAGAGAGGGCTTTTTAGATCAATGGGGTACGTGATGTAACATGTGTGAATGTGTAGTTGATGCATTTGGCGGGGCCTAGAGAGGTATGTGTGTGTATTACATATTTGGGAGAGGCATGGATAGAGGGGCCGGCGTGGGGGCGTGGGAGAGATAGCACGAGAAATGAGAATGGTCTAGAGAGAGAGACGAATATGACGTCACGACGAGAAATTCCATTCCCTTGAGTGTGTATATGCAAGGGGGAAGGGAATAGAGGCACCAGGAGAAATTTTCTATGTGTGTGGTGTTTGTGTTGGTATGTGTGGGTGTGAGAAGATAATGAGACGTGGGGGCAGAGGGTGTGTCCCCGCGTGAGGTCCAGTGGGTCGAGGTGAGGCCCTTTGTTCGGTTCCGTCCTGCGCCACATTGGTCGGCCTGTGATGCATTTAGGAAGACCCATGGATGACTAGTCATACAAGACAAAGATAGCAGAATTGTGAAGGACTCTGTATCCATTGACAAAGCCGGCTAGGATTTTCAACCCTAGGTTCTTGAACTAAGGTAACCCCTTTATCTCAGATATTACTATTCATCCAACCTAACTTTAAGGGGCATCCTACCGAATGCTTTGCTAGAATCATACTCGTCGATTAGGAAGAGAGGTGTGAGACGATGCATGAGAGACAGGCCTAAAGATAATGTGCGTACATGAGACACGTAGGCAAGTCCATGTATATAGAAAGGGTCGATGGGGATTGTGCGTGTGTATGTTTGCGAGAGGAAGAGTGCTTGTGATAAAGGTTAGTGAAAACAGTTGTAAATGGTTACGAGAGGGAGGGAGCGTTATATCTAGAGCATGTGTGCGAGAAAGACACCTCGGGAGAGAGTGTGTGATCATGTGTGAGAGACCACTGATGGAGAGTGAAACTACACGTAAAAGACTGTTGTACACATTGATTAAAGATATAAATTGTATCCAAATATTAGGATGGGATCATGATATTTGCAATTCGCGTAAGGAGCGGTCATTGATCCATCAGACATCTAGATTCTATCAAATTTGAGCATGTCTATGTTATTATTCGACACAATTGATCCACATAGTTAGTATTTTGAACTCCAGACAATGCATCGCTTTAGCAATCGAATATAAACGTGAGTATAGTTCATGTTATGTGTGTAAAGCACATTATACATACGAAAGTTACACAATTAACATTATAAATAGCTACCTATGAACTAGCATACATTTGAATTCAACTTAAGGTGGTTTAAAAAACCAAATTCAACATGAAGTCCATTCAATTATTTGAATTTGAGATCATGGCATTTGTAAACCATACCTAAATTATGGGGGCACCAATCTTTTCTCTGATTTTGTACATAATAGAATATGTAGTCATGTACAAAATAGATTCAAATTTAGCTCCTCCATTCCAAAATAATCGTAGTTATAGGATTTTCAACTGTCAAAATTTTAAAAAGAAGCAGATAATTTAAAGAGGTTTTCAAACATACAAGGTCAAATATAACGTTGTCTATTTAGGTCAATCCTCATGGTTCAAGAGTACTCTAAACATGAATGCTTGTGTTTCAAAATTTCGAGCGAAGCGCCAAAAGAGCCTCTACTCACCCGAAACCGCGTGAGACCAATGTTTGGTAGTACAAGGAAATTACTTTTCTAATAACTCCGACCCGTGAAACCTACCGGCCCGACGTCCAAAGGTCTAAACCGGGGTAGGTTTGTAGCTTCATCTAGACGCCACGCAACCACCTCCGAAAAATATTCATACACAATGGACGGCTAAGCACACATGCGCACGGCCAAAATCGCTCCCGCCCACTATTTGGGACACCTGGGATTACCATCCTACCCCCGACCCGCAGTAGGTCCGAAATTTAAGAGGGGGGCAAAGTTTGTACTTTCCCCAAATTTCAAACAAGCACGTCCCATCTTCTGTTCAAAAAAGCCAAAAACAAGCGAGTCCCAGACCGAAACATGGTTCCCCCCACCTGTCTGATTCCCAATTCGTACTCCATGGGCACCAAAACTACCTCTCCACCAGCCGCAAAACCCCGGCGTCCTCCGTCCGCCACCCCATCCCACCCATCAACCGCCGCCCTCCTCCATCATGTAGGAGCCAATACCCCGACGTCGTCGTCCACCGCAACCTCAACCGCAACGCCCTCCACAGCTAGTAGTTGAAGTCGAGGCCGAGCCGTCCGTACCCGAGCCGGTTCAACCACGCCGTCCTGCGCCTCACCGCTGCAACTCCAACTTCGCCACCCTCCACAGCACCGAAGTTGTTCCTACTACGCCGTCCTTCGCCGCCTCGGATCTGCTTCCCCTCCACCGGCATACAACCACGGCAACACAGTCAACAATTTGGCCATGGGTTCGTCCAAGCCTGCACCCTCGAGAACATTGATTTCCCCGGTAAAAAGAAGAAGATCGGCGCGACATGTGGAGGTGACCACACCGGCAACCGAAAAAGGTACTCCTCTTCCCTTATTCGTGTAAATCTTACATCTCTGCTTGCACGGTATTCATCCCACAGAAGACACTAGTTGACCACTTCTTCTTGATACTAGATGTTCCTAGTAACTCGTGATGCACAAGGTTTCTCCTCATATACTATTTCACCTTAGCTAGAGGTCCGTCACCCCCCTGAATTACAATTTCTGGCCAGTTGATTCCCAATTGACGGAAGCATTCCCCGGCGTAACAGGCGCTAGTACGCCTATTACGCCGGGGAAGCAGCGCCTTGGTGTTTATCTTAGGTATGTGTGCGGCCTAGAGCTACTGGCACCCGATCTGGAGGTCGGCCGGGATTAAAGGGATGGCCTGGGGGCGGTGCCAAGCACGGCGGTGGTGTGAGGTCGAGGGGAGGGTGGGGCGGCGGAGGCTGGGGTCTGGGCCGATGGTCGCTGGCGGTTTGAGAAAGATCGTCAACAGTGACTGGCGGGAGGTAGACAAAGGCCATCTGCCCGTTCCTTATAGATCGGACGGTTCATTAAAAAAATCGACTGACCTATTTATTTTCAGTCGACTGTTATCTTAGATATGACCACATGTGGTGGTGTGCTAGAGGAGTGCCTGCATTTCCTGTGCTCATATATTACAAAATCATACGGAGTAGAATCTAATTTTGTTTGTCATGCAATGTTGTAGAGCTATCATATGTCTCCTGTCATTTATTTTTCAGCCACCTGTTATCTGCTACTTTTACAGTGCACTAGTTCTGCACACACTTCACCCATACTCTCACTATTGTGTTTTTATGCAAGGGTATTTCAGAGTCTGCCGAAAGAGAAGCAGCAAAGAAAAGAGAGAAGTCATGCCAGCTTTCTTCGCGGGTATGCACGACATGTTACAGCGCTATAAAGGGTGCTGTGTCAGTAGATGGAGATGGTAAACGTAGCTCTGGAGTTGATGACCTCGCTCGCAATGAACCACCATCCCAGGTGGTTGCTTTAACTTCGCGGTGTCATATGTGGTTGCATGTTCCATATGGTGTCTAGCTTGTATTCGAAAGGCCGAAGTCGGTCTGATAAGGAAAGATATTTTTCTACATGAACCACCATCCTGTGAGCACCAGAAGACAAATAGCTAGTCTGGGCACTGGCCGAGCCAGTGACAAGCCCAGCAAAGATAGGCATCACCTGGAAGCCAACCAAAAAGCTGCGATGGTGGCGAAGCAGCCCGCCTCCCACGAGGCTCTCAGGTCCTAGATGATCATGCTCACCACTCCATCCGGATGTCTAGCTTGTATTGCTTCTAATTTGGTTAAATTGCATCTGCTTAGCTTACACATTATACCTTTGAATATGACATGCCTTTCTGTTTTTGGTACATACTAGACATCTGTGTATTGATCATGTTCTTACATCAAACTTATGTTCTTGTGTATCCCTCGTCAATCACTTATGACGAGGCAGGCAGGCAAGGGGACTACTCCTCATTTAAAGAATGCAGCGTCGGCCTCCCAACATGATTCTCAAGAAACAGAAATGCTAGAAAGATAGTGAACGTAGCTCTGTAGTTGATTACAGCATTTCCCCTACACTAGCATTGCAGGTGCTTTCTCTAACTTGGCAGCGTGATATGTGGTTGCATGTTGCATATGGTGTCTAGATTGTAATTCTTCCAATCTGGTTAAACTGCATGTGCTAGTCTGCTTAGCTTATACATTATACATGTTAATGTGACATGACTTCCTGTATTTAGTACATAGTACATCTGTCTATTAAGCATGTCCTTACATAAAACTATTGTTTTTTTTGTATCCCGCATCAATCAATATGACGAGACACCTTTAGTATATACAGTGCGATATTAGTTGCATCTTTTATATGATTTATAGCATGCGCTGCTTCTAATTTGTTGAAATTCCATTTATGATGGGACGCTTTTAACTTGGCAGAGTCATATTGGTTGCATCTTTCATGTGGTGTCTAGCTTGCATTGCTTCTTATTTGCTGGAATGGTTTCTGCTTAGTTTACACAAATAGTTGTGAACATGCCATGCCGTCCTCTTTTTCGTACATATCCCATCCTGGTATCATGTGTTTGCCTTACATCAAAGTAGTGATTGTCAGTATCATGCATGAATTAGTTCTGAAGAGAGAATTTTATTGCTTTTTCTTGTCGGTTTTACTTGACAATTCAAAATCAATAAAGCGGAAGGAAGTTAGGAAGGCAGCGGATAAAGGTGCTCCTTCCGAATGGAGGGCCTCTACAGTTTCTACTCCTCCACACCCCCAAGATGATTTCCAAGTCAACATATGCATAGACACTCAACAAAGTTGTGTTTATGATGAGCACGTCTCCCCTAGTGCAGCATCACCGGTGCTCCCTCTAACTTGGCACTGTTATATGTGGTTGCATGTTATGTGTGATGTCTAGCTTGTATTGCTTCTAATTTTGTTGAATTCCATCTGCTTACTTTACACATTATACTTGAATAAGACACGTGTTCCTGTTTCTAGAACATACAATATCTGTCTATCACACCATGTTGTTACATCAAATTACTACTGTTGTGTAACCTGCAACAATCACTTATCATAAGACATGTTTGACTTCGGAGTGTGATATAGGTTACATCTCACATTCTTTTCTAGCTTGTACTACTAATTTGTTGAAATGGCACTTATGACGAGACAGTTTTAACTTGGTAGAGTGATATTCATTGCATATTTCATATGGTGTCTAGCTTTCATTGCTTCTAATTTGTTGAAATGCCTTCTCCTTAGTTTACACATCATAAGCTGTGAATATGCAATGGCACTAATGACAAGAGACCTCTAACATGGTAGTGTGATGTTGTTTGCATCTTGCATATGATTTATTTCTTGTACTACTTCACATTTGTTTAAACGCCATTTATGATGAGACACTATTAACTTGGCAGAGCGATTTGTAGCATCTTTCATATGGTGTCTACCTTCCATTGCATTGCTTCTAATTTGGTGAAATGTCTTCTTCTTAGTTTACACATCATAGTTCTGGTTATCTCTTCTGTCCTGTTTTTCATACATATTACATCCTCCTATCATGTGGTTGTCTAATATCAAAGTTTAGTTCGTCTGCATCACGCATCAATTTGTTCTGAAGAAATAAACTGTTATTCGTTTTTCTTGTTGGCTTGACTTAACATGGCATAGAGAAAGAGGAAGAAACACAGAATGACAGGTAATGAGAAGCGGATGAATCCTGCAGATTCTGCTGGTACTGATGGTGCAACAGAAAGTCAAAGTCCAGCGTAAAATTCTACAAACACGGCATCCCATGCTACACGAGCTGCAAAAAAAGCCAAACAGAAACAAATAGCTGCCACCAAACAAGCAGAGACAGCCCTAGTTCTTGCAACACCTACCACAGTACTACCAGCTGCACGACTTACTCATGCGTCAACTGAGCTAGCAGCACGTTCCCAAGCTCCCTTGCCACCTGACACTACTTCCCAAGCACTCTTGACACAAGACCAGTTGGCAATATCAGATGAACCTTGTGAGCTTCAACAACAAAAAGGTGGTTGCTGGAGTCAAGTTACAGTTGCATGCTTCTTTATGTAGTCTCATAGTTTGATGTACACTAACACTTCCTATGTTTGTTGTTGGACTAGCACCTAGGCGCAAGAGGAAACAAACATCAGGGATATTGCTCGATAGGTTAACTAAATCTAGAGGAGGAAGAATGGAGATCCGTTTTGAGGCAGGTTTAAAAAGGCCACGTGATGCTACAGAGTTAGCCAAGTTAGTATCAGAGGCAGCGGTTACCGTTAGGTGTCATGTACGTATCCTCCCAACATGGATTCAGTAAAGGAATGACAAAGACGAAACCCAGTTCAACACCTTCCTCGACCATTTATCTGTAAGTATGGTTATGTATGGAAACTAGTAATATCGTCTTGCTCTGTCCCATACTTTCTAGGTTGCTGATAATGAGACTCCCATAATTTTCAACAGATGAGGTTCAAGTTGGATAGCCAAGATGATGCAACCAGACAAGCTTGCACCCATGTTTTCAAGTCTGCTCTGCGACAGTATCAGTATAACTTGAGGAAAACTCACTTTGAAAGCAAGGCTAACAGTGAACATTCCCAAACATCTCCAGTGGAAAATATATCGGATGAAGACTGGAGGGGCCTTGTTAAACACTGGTCTGATCCGAAGTATCAGGTACATTATATATATGTGATCAGATCACATGTTGAAGTCCTATTTACGCATGTGCCACACAAATCTATCTTCTTGTAGGTGAACTGTTCAAAGAACAAGGCTAACCATAGAAAGTGAAATTCCAACAGACGACAGGATCTCGTAGCTATATTGCACACTGCGAGGCTCTTGTAATTAGCTGTTGTTTCACTCTTTTTGCTGTACCATATTATCAGATCTATATTGACTTGTTCGAAATGCAGAGGAAAGCCCGCAAGGACCAAAAAGTACCTGAACCAAATGATGTGGAAATCTTCAAGGACTGTCACACCAGCAAGAAGAAGGGCATGACTACAGCAGACAAAGCCACTGTTGTAAGTCCTTAATCCTCATGCCTTTTAACTACTACTTACTCTGACTTGTGCCTTGAACTGCATGGTTTGCAGCCAATGTCTATTACTCTTTTCAATTTTATACACAATTGTCTTAGCGTATCATTGCACCTTACAAGGTTTAAAAGAGAGGAGTGATGTTCCTTTGATCTTGACCCATAATCTAGTTCCGTGCTGGACTTGCCCACACAACGTTACAATTGCCTGTTTGTCTATTCTCAGTTGTTTTGTGATATGAATGATGTCATACTATGCTTACCGTATTATAAACTTCATCTCTTTATCCTTAGCCCTCAATACAATGTGAAGAAATAGACAATACATTAGCGATGGTACATGGTCATACGTTTGGGACCTGGTTTTATTATGTACTTTGCAATAAAATACAACTAATATTTTACATGGGTTCACCAGAATAAGCTCTGTATATAGACCAAAGCTATTTTGTTTGGTTTTGCTGCCTCCTTAATATCTTCTGTTCTGGTACTACTAATGTATAACCTCAACTTTTCAGCGAGCTATGGAAAAAATGGTGGAACCGCCACCTTCTGAAGGTGGCAAGGCAACTATAACCGCAATGTCAGCTCTTGTTGCAGTGGGTCAGTACCTGTCCACTAACAGTGCCAAAAGCATGTTCCTGCATAATACTGGGTTGGTTGTTAAGGCAATATCGTACAAACTGCCTCATGATCAAGATATGCAAGCTCAAAGCAATGTTGTATCTGTGCTCCAGACACAAGTCCATTCCCTAACAGAGACCCTTTGTGAAACAAGGAGAGACATTGTTCGATGTCATCAAGATATGCATGGTTTTGAAACCAGACTATCAGACATTTGCTATGTTGTTCAGGAGCCTAGGGGAAATGAAGGTGAGGGTTATGGTGCTCCATCGGACAATACATCATGAAAACGTAACAGTCAGGTCAAATGAACTGAGCTTCTGAACTTCTGGTGGTGCATTTATCTGCTAGACTGTTAAGTTTTATGCCAACCTTCCTTTTGTTATATAGTTGTAATTTTTTTTGGTGCGATAAAAAATTTATTCTTAATGTGCAGCCACCGACTGAAGAAAACAACAAGCCATTTTTGTATAGTGTAGGGTGTTCCCTATATTTGCACTGGTGGCGATCTTTGATGCCGAGTGGATGTAATCTGTGCAATCACCTTAATAGCCTAGCATTAGTTTCGGCCTTATTTATTTCCTAGTCTTCTTTTTCCCTGGTTTGCTAGTGGTTGCAACTACCATGGGCCATATACGGGCCATAGGATCCATGGGTCTCCTACGGGCCATCGATTAAATGGGCCTCCAACAGGGCCGTAAAATCGGTGGGCCTCGGGCCGTCGGATAAATGGGTCTACATGGGCCGTAAACGGGCGTAATTGGTATCGGCCCAGCACAGTAACGGGCCGTTAACAGGCCATAGGACAGCAAAGTCTTAATTCTGTCACAGGCATAACGGGTCGTTAATGGGCGACGGGCTGGAAATGACGCAATGGGTTAACAGGCCAGAAACGGGCCGACTCTTGCCATGGGCCGAATTTGGCCCATTAGAGTAACAGTCCAGTAACGAGCCGACTCTTGCCATGGGCCGAATTTGGCCCATTAGGGGAACATGCCAGTAACGGGCCAGAAGTAATCGAGGGCCGAAAAGGAGCCCAAGAACGTATGGGCTGGCAATAGGACGAAAGCTAACACGGGCTGGAAACGGCCCATGTAAATCACGGGCCGTTAACGGGTACAAACAAAATTACTATTCATTATGGGCTAGAGTCAACATGGGCCTGTAAAAGGCCGAAAGATACGAAGGCCTCATATGGGCCGAAAGACATCATGGGTCATACATGGGCCGAAAGTGAAATTGGGCTGGTGTTATATTCGACGGCCCACATGATGTTGTTGGGCCGATTTCCTTTAGGGCCTAACGGGCCGTGAGTTAACGGGCCATAAAATGGACTATTTGCAAAGAGACCGTTAATGGACTTTTCATGGGCCAGCCCGTTAACTTTTGACCAAGTCAAACGGGCCGGCTTTGTAAGCTAAATGGGCCAGTGGTGGGCCGTGGCACGTGTCAACATATCATAGGCGCCTATCTGACCCACTGACGAGCTGACACGTGTTTCGTCCGGCCAATAAGAATTTTACACGTGGAAATTTCCCATTGGTCGGGGCTATTAACGGGTTATCAGATCCAAAACCCTACCCGATAGCTTAACGGCGTTCCGTTACGGTGGATGCTACGTGTCGGTCACCCTTGACGAAAGCACTTCTGTGACGCGCGATTTATCGTCATGGAAGTGGACACTTCCATGATGATAATTTTGGTAATGTCATGGAACACTTCTACGACAGCATAGGTATGACTATCTTGATTCTGTCATAAAATCGTCATGGATGTACATGCATGACAAAAAACGCGACCTACTGTGACAAACACGTATCATCACGGAAGTGTATTTTTTTTGTAGTGATGGTCAGCGTAAGCATGCTCCTGCGGCGTTAGCTGTACCCAGAGGTTGTCGCCGTTGGACGTTGGCGGGGCTCGGCGGCGGCTCGAAGGAGAGCTCGGCCTCGTGTATATCCAGCGCCCAACCTGGCATGGGGGATCGGCTGGGGCCCTCTCCCTGCACATGCCTTGGATCCATTGCGACGAGGATGTAGGCGTCCGAGCTGTTCGCGCCAGAAGCGCCGCCCGGCTGCCTCACGTTCCCGCCTTCTTCGGCAGCCCTCTGGTCTTGTTAGCCAAGGACCAACACTCCAGCGCGAACCCCTGGTGATGTCGCCTGGAGCAGCCACGCGCCGAGGGGCCACGTTCGGGTGGCGCGGGCTGCTCCGCGGGGCCGATCAGCGTCAAGAGGCTCTCCAGAGCCCCTGGGAGGGGGCACGCGGTTGTGTGAGGGATGAGCACGCGCCCCCTACACCGCCTGCAATGTGGGAAGGGTGCAGAACGGCGCTGCCCCCTGCATGCTGCATCCAGCAGCTCGGCGACCCGTTCCAGCAGGGCGTGGCAGCCGCTCTCAAGTAGCCTGCACCGCAGGAGCTCTCGGGCCACGATGACCGCTGCCCGCATGTTTGCTTGTTCCCTGCGCGAGTGCGGAGCGGTTACTGCAGCGTACTTCACAGATCGCGCGGCGGCGCGGCTGTGGCGCGACGCCAGTGGAGAAGGTTGCACCGCACGCCCCCCGTGGCCAGTAGCCCCCGGTGGAATGCGGGCCGCGAGCAGGGCAGAGTGGAGGTCTTCCTCGCCGGTGGTCGGTGCCGAGGAGGTCTGGACGACCCAGTGCTCGACGTGTGTCGTCGGCGTGTCAGCCATGGCATCGGTGGAGTCGCAGAGGACTGGTCGACGGATAAGAAGATCCGACGCCCCCCTACCTAGCACGCCAAATGTCGGATTGTGGGATCTGCAAACCCTTGAGAGGTTCGAACTCTGGGGTGCGTGGGGAGATCTCAACCTACCCAGCCTACCTACTCGCGATCCTCCTAAGCCTAGCGCGTCGAGCTCAAAGGGACAAGAGACACAACAGTTTTATCCTGGTTCGGGCCACCGTTGTGGTGTAATACCCTACTCCAGCGTTTTGGTGGATTGCCTCGAAGGGCTGAGGATGAGCTAGTACAGTGGATGAACAGGCCTCAGGAGGTGAGGTGTTCTTGAGCTGGTGTGGTGTATGCTAGCTCTACTTGTTCTGATCCCGTCCCCCTCTATGGTGGTGGATAGTCCTATTTATAGTGGCCTTGGCCCTCTTCCCAAATATGAGCGGGAAGGGATACCACAATGGCCAGATTTGAAAGGGGACAAGTAGTACAGTCTATCCTGACAAAAGTAGTCTTCGCCTGCGAAAAGCCTCTGGTCGTGACGCTGCGGTGGGCTCGTCGATGACCTCCGTCCTGCCATCCTGGCGGTCTTGGTCTCATTGCACCAGAATGGAAACCTTTGGCCGATTACTTGGGACTCCGCGCCTGTGCCCTGCTTCTTTTGCACCAAAGAGGAAACCTGCGCTTTGCGCCTGTGATATGTCAACAACGTATCTATAATTTTTTATTGTTCCATGCCTATTATTTTTGGGACTAACCTATTAACCAGAGGCCTAGTCCAAATTGTTGTTTTTTTTGCCTATTTCAGTGTTTCGTAGAAAAGGAATATCAAACGGAGTCCAAACAAAATGAAACCTTCGGGAGAGTTATTTTTGGAACAAACGCAATCCAGGAGACTTGGAGTGGACGTCAAGAAAGAACGAGGCGGCCACGAGGCAGGAGGGCGCGCCCAGGGGGGTAGGCGCGCTCCCCACCCTCATGGGCCCCTCGTGGCTCCCCTGACCGACTTCCTCCGCCTATATATACTCATATACCCTGAAAACATCCAGGAGCACCTCGAAACCCTATTTCCACCGCCGCAACCTTCTGTACCCGTGAGATCCCATCTTGGGGCCTTTTCCAGCGCTCCACCGGAGGGGGAATCGATCATGGAGGGCTTCTACATCAGCACCATAGCCTCTCTGATGAAGTGTGAGTAGTTTACCACAGACCTTCGGGGCCATAGTTATTAGCTAGATGGCTTCTTCTCTCTCTTTGGATCTCAATACAAAGTTCTCCTAGATCTTCTTGGAGATCTACTCGATGTAATTCTTTTTGCGGTGTGTTTGTCGAGATCCGATGAATTGTGGGTTTATGATCAAGATTATCTATGAACAATATTTGAATCTCCTCTGAATTCTTTTATGTATGATTGGTTATCTTTGCAAGTCTCTTCGAATTATCAGTTTGGTTTGGCCTACTAGATTGATCTTTCTTGCAATGGGAGAAGTGCTTAGCTTTGGGTTCAATCTTGCGGTGTCCTTTCCCAATGACAGCAGGGGCAGCAAGGCACGTATTGTATTGTTGCCATTGAGGATAAAAAGATGGGGTTTATATCATTTTGCTTGAGTTTATCCCTCTACATCATGTCATCTTGCCTAATGCATTACTCTGTTCTTATGAACTTAATACTCTAGATGCATGCTGGATAGCGGTCGATGTGTGGAGTAATAGTAGTAGATGCAGAATCGTTTTGATCTACTTGTCGCGGACGTGATGCCTATATACATGATCATGCCTAGATATTCTCATAATTATGCACTTTTCTATCAATTGCTCGATAGTAATTTGTTCACCCACCGTAATACTTATGCTATCTTGAGAGGAGCCACTAGTGAAACCTATGGCCCCGGGTCTATTTTCCATCATATAAGTTTCCGATCTATTTTATCTTGCAATCTTTACTGTCCAATCTATATCATAAAAATACCAAAAATATTTATTATCTTTATTAGATCTCACTTTTGCAAGTGGCCGTGAAGGGATTGACAACCCCTTTATCGCGTTGGTTGCAAGGTTCTTATTTGTTTGTGCAGGTACGAGGGATTTGCATGTAGCCTCCTATTGGATTGATACCTTGGTTCTCAAAACTGAGAGAAATACTTATGCTACTTTGTTGCATCATCCTTTCCTCTTCAAGGGAAAACCAACGCATGCTCAAGAGGTAGTAGCCCGCCTGGCGCCCACTTGGCGCCCGCCTGGTCTTGGTCGTCATGGCTCACATCAGCTGAGCCTTGTGAGGCAACATTGCATAGAACTCTCCGCCCCTCAGGAGCCAGCCTGAGGAGGCTGATTCCTTCGGGGGTCTTGGCGTTGTCCGCCTCGCGAGGGTCTTGCATTGTTGGTGTTGGAGCTGGGCCGTACCAGGCCGTCGATGAAGCCACGTGGTGGACCGCAGGTAGGTAGGGCTAGATGCCCCGAATTCAGGACGCTGACAATATGGGTCGGCGCGTTGGGCGCACTGCCGACCCAAATCTAAAGCAGGGCGGACGCTGGCTGGAGGCCGACCCAAACGGACAAAAAGCGGAAAAATCGCCGTCCGTTTGGGTCGGCCCATTGGAGTTGCTCTTAAAGTTTTAGTTTTGCCTTAAATATAAAAAAACAGTTTGACCACCTCTATATAAAATACTCATTAGACACGCAGTGTCTCATTGAATGTGTTGTGTCTTAGTCCGGGTCTATATAAAAACACAACAACAATTAGCAAAGTTAAACAAGATTGAAGTTATGCCTTCTAGTGGAGAAAAAGGGGGGGAACTTTGAAGCAATCAAAACAATGATCAACAATCTACATCACCAATCATACCCGCACCGACAATCTCTTGACATCAGTTGTGATGTTGTCACACTTTCCGCGATCTCAGCGGCTACATGCATAGAACAATCATGACGTGAGGTGCCACTCAAGTGAAGACCATGCTCACATAAGCGGAAAGTCAACTCGTAACAAGAGTCGACCGCCACCAAGAACATCGAACAACAAAGGTCACCCCCGCACTTGCAATGGAGATCGAGGGAGGAAGGTCACTAATACCACTAGTGCAGAACCGGGCAATAGCACCGGTTCGCAAGGCCCTTTAGTGCCGGTTCCATAACCGGCACTAAAGTGTGGGCACTAAAGCCCCCCCCCTTTAGTACCGGTTCAGCACGAACCGGTGGTAAAGGGCAACCATGTGGCACGAGCCAGCTCCGGGGGGCTGGAGCCCTTTAGTACCGGTTGGTAATACCAACTGGTACTATAAGGTTTGGTTTTTTAGTTTTATGATTTCTTTTTCATTTAATTTTGTGTTTCCATTTTAATTCTTTTTCGTTTGCTAGTATTTTACGATACTACACATTGTACACGTTATGCATATATATATATATATATATATATATATATATATATATATATATAAATAGAATTTCTAGTAGAACCAATCATGCATATATATATATATCATCAATGTCTCACAAACCACCATATTAATTAATTCACACATACACAAATGTATAGCTAGCTATATACAATTTCTCCTACATATGCATGTTGCCTTCGAAGCCAGTGGCATTAGCCTAATTGGTGCCTTCGGAGCACGATGACAATTGGAAGTGGTTTTCATGGGGGCGGTAGCGGGTAATGGTATTCTCCCTTCGGATTTATGACCTGGTCGAGCAAAAATCCTGCTATTTCCTCTTGAAGTGCTTCTACGCGCTCCGTTTCTAGGAGCTTCTCCCACACCTCTCTGAACTGTTAAGAAGGAGATCAATATGCATGTGTATTAGTTGTGTGACTAGATATCGATAATGGTGTAAAAATTGTGAATAGTGTTCTGACAAGCGTACCCATTCCTGTCTTTGAGATCTGCTCCTTTCGGACGCCATCATGCGAATGTTCTCGCAAACGCAGAATGCACACAGATCAGTCCCATGCGCCTGCTTCAGGGCCTTTACGAGAATGGAATTTGATCAGATAATAATTAATCAAGCATGATAATTAAAGAGATGGCAGCTAGCTAGCTAGCTAGCTAGTACTACTTAATTACTTACCTTGGGTCGAAACCATTGAAGCTTTTTTTCCATTCGCCATCCGTGACGCTGATGAACCTTGCCCAAGCCCTGCCCGCCGACAAAGAAAATGAATAAAGGGGTTATTAAATAGTTCATATCATGAAATGACAAACTAAATAGGCCGAGATATATAGTTAATAATGATTGAAATTACCTGTTGACTATCCCAAACAAGATGTTATAGTCAGTTTTAACTTTGAGTAGTGAGTCCAGTATTTCAACTGTTCCGTCGTCAACTTTAATGATACACAAGACCCAGTGAAATCTGCATGCACACACGTTTGCATGTCTTAATTAAGCGGGCATATGTAAGCAAAAACATGTAGCTAGCTAGTAGGCAAAAATAGAGAATTTGTAGTACAAGACAGTGTGACTCACTGGAAGTTGTAAGGAAGTAGTATATCTTCATTGTATTTGAGGCGCTTCAAGAACTCTAGCATGTTGTCCTCTACGTCCTTTTGATGATGTCGATTTATCCGCCATGTGTATTCATTAACGGTGTTTGGGTCAATGAACCCAATGCCATAGCGTCTAGCTTTTCTCATTTCATACATCTTCATCCTGCATAATACCACAGAAAAGAATATAGTGAGGATAATTACAGGTAATGATTGACGATCAAAAGGATCACTACAGCTAGCTTGAGACTTAAATTACAGAAAGAAATCACTTACAGACAATAGCAACTGACGATAGATTTGTCGAGTGCGTCTTGATTGTATAACTGAAACAGTTCAGAATACTCAACGGACAGAGCTTTCTCATGGAAGTAATGATCCTCCTTGACATTCACCATGAGGGACAATCGATCTGAAATCTTGGTAATGTTCATGTACCATTGATGCAATTCATACATTCTCGTTGGGAGGTTCTTGACCTTGTCTGGCTCGACAAAAGGTTGGCCCCGGACATATTTCCGTTTTATTTCATCCTCTCTAAGCACAGGCATGGGCTCGATCTCGAGGAGTTGTCCAACAGTGATTTTGAGAACTTCAACCTGCATTATATGGTCCTCCGTTATTACCACATTGCCCACCTCAGGAACGTAAACTGTTTGCCCACAATAATATTGGGCGCGTGTACTGTCACGTGTTGTTGGCACAACAAGCGAGGGGATCGATTGCGCCGCCTGTTCTCCCAGCCGGGGAATGGTTTTCCCGCATTTTTTGACAGTTGCTTCTTGTTTGCTCGATCCCGAGCTCGCCTCCTTACGTAGACGTGCTCGATTTAACTTCCTGATGTGGCGCTCATAGTCTGTGTCAACAGGCTTGGGAGCTGGTGGTTGAGCCATACGAATGAAGTGGTCAATCGTTTCCTCAGGCACTTTCTCCCTTGGCGGCGGTGGCGGTTTTGGTGCAAAATGGGCTTCCACCTCGGCCTTCGATATGGCTGCGATTTCCTCCTCAGACCTGTCATAAGCCCTCTGCGGAAGAGGCGTGAGGCTTGGACCATATTTATATCGCTTGCCTCCGCCTGTACTTCCTGTACTACCTCGACTCGTACCGCTACGCACCATAGTTGCGGGGTGTCTCTTCTGCGATTGCTGAGGCGGCGGAGATGGCTGACGGGGCTGAATTGGACGAGGAGGAGTGGCCGCCTGAAGTTGTGCCGGACTTGGAGGAGGAGTGGCCTGAGGTTGTGCCGGACTTGGAGGAGGAGTGGACGTCTGACGCTGTGGCGGACTTGAAGGAGGAGGAGTGGCCTGACACTTTACCGGACTTGGAGGAGGAGTGGCCTAACACTTTGCCGGACTTCGTGGACTTGCAGGAGTGGGAGACTGCTGACTCGGTGGCGGACTTTGACGAGGAGTCGGCTGACGCTGTGTCGGTGGCCTTCGAAAGATGATGCAATCCTTTCTCCATAGGATGATATGATGGTTGGCCTCCCCGAGAAAGCGCTCGTCGTCACCTCCAGGAATGTCAAGCTCTAGCTCCGAATATGGGTCCACCACCTCATCAACCAAGACACGAGCATAGCCCGCTGGAATCGGGTTGCAATGGAAGGTTGCCTGGGGGGGATTTGTAAAAGCAACGGCGTCCGCGACCTTCATGGATATGTTCTTCATTTTGACGTGTAGCTCGCAGCTAGTATTCTCCGTGATGTCATCCACGGGGTATCTACCCAGCATTGCATCGTCCGGGGCGGAACCCACACTGCTTCTCGGCATGGATGGGGCGGTGCTATCCAATGCTGGATCATTCGCTAGCTGCTGCAGCTGCTGAGACCCCCTTTGCTGGGTAAGTGAGTCGATCTGCTCCTGCTGCCGTTGGAATTTGACTACCAATTCCGCTTGACTTGCTTCTAGGCCTTGAAGGCGTTCATAGTCCCGCTTCCTCTGCTCCTCCTCCATCTTCCTCTTCTTCTCCTCCGCAATCTTCTTTCTCGCACGGGTTCTGTAGTCGGTGTTCCAGTCTGAAAACCCCTCATACCACGGAATAGCGCCCTTGCCTCGTGTTCTTCCCGGGTGTTCAGGATTTCCCAGGGCACACGTAAGCTCGTCGTTCTCTCTGTTGGGCTGGAACACCCCCGATCGTGCCTCTTCTATTGCAACAAGTATCGCATCGTCGGCTCCCTTCAGACTTGCCCTCATTGAAACATTGCCTGTCTTCGGGTCCAACTCCCCCCAATGCGCATAGAACCAAGTCCTGACCCTGGGGGGCCAGCTCTTAGTAACCGGAGTGGCACCTGCACCCTCCATCTCTTTCTTAGACTTATCCCACTTAGGCATTGCCACCGCATAGCCACCTGGGCCCAGTTTATGGAACTTATCCTTTTTTCGGCATTCTTCTTGTTTATTCTCAACCGTTCCTTAGCTAATTCTGAATCCTTGAATTTCACGAAATCGTCCCAATGAGCACGTTGGTTCTCTAGTGTTCCCTCGAATACTGGAGTCTTCCTTCCTCCCTTGACGTACTTGTCCCATTCACGATTCTTGTGGTTCTTGAATGCAACCGCCATCTTCCTAAGAGCAGCGTCCTTGACTTTCTGCACATCTGCTTCTGTGAAATGATCTGGTAGGGTGAAATGTTCCATGAGAGTATCCCAAAGCAGATATTTTTGATTCTTGTCGACAAAAGTAACATCTGGACGTGGAGCAGCATCCTCTTTGCCTTTTTGTCTTTTGTCTTTTGCTGGCTCTCTCCATTCTTGAAGGGAGATCGGGAGTTGGTCCTTCACAAGAACTCCGCACTGACGAACGAACTTGTCCGCAATCTTCTTAGGCGCTAATGGTTCGCCATTAGGTCTGACTGCCTCGATATTGTACTTTACGCCCTCCTTCAACTTTTTGTTCGGGCCTCGTTTCGTCCTTTTTCCTGAAGATTTGCTCGATCCGGATGGCTGAAAGAACAAAGATCGATTCGTTAATATATCTTCAAGTCATTTAAAACATGTGATGATCACCAGATACCTGCTTATATAAATATATATACCTCGCCGGTCTTTGTTGTTTCAGGATCAACATGTTCTTATTCATCGTCATAATCGTAGTTCATGACTTCATCAATTCGGTCGTCGCGATCGAATATCATATCACCCTCTTCGGTGTTGTTTAGAAATTCAGAGCCGTCATAATCTTCTTCATTCTGATCATCATCTGGCCCGCGTATCATATCCAACATGGTCTGTTCTCCCTCTCTGTCGGTATTGTCTGCCATAGCTTTTATTTAACTAATTCAAAAGAAATATAAAACAATTTAGTATTCAAATTACATCGTCTCGAATAATAGATATAATCTCGAATACTTCATCTAGAATAATAGATATAATCTCGAATACATCGTCTTGAATAATATATAATATTGAATAGTACATCACTGGCTAGCTAATTAAAGATCGAATACTACAGAAGAATCTAGGACACTCGCGGTTCCTGCGGCGCGGGCGGTGGACACCCAAAGAGAAGGAACCCTCACAGGATCATAGCTGAAGTGAGATCCCTGAAGATACTGCCAGGTATTGGAGAACCTGCCGCCCTCTAACGCAACCATGTAGCGATGGACGTGCTCGTCCTCCTCCCTGACACGGCGACGTACCACCTCCGGCGGGGCCGGGTCCCTCCGCACCGAAACTGGCCCACGCGAACGCCACCAAACGAGATCAGGGTCGACGACGGGACTCGGGGCCGGGTTTCTCATCAAGCGGCGCGCCCCTCCAGGCAGCACCTCCCAGTGCTAGCCCGGCGGAGCCCAGTCCCGGACATGGGTCGGCTGGACGTCGTCGCGGACGGGTCGACGGCGAGGATGCGGGCCGGGCATCATTGAGAACAAATACTAGCTATATGCCCGCAAAAAGTAACATTTTTTTAATGATTGGATTTTGATAACTAAAATTTCTAACATTTCTACTATTTCAAAAATCTATATACTATTTCATACTAATTAAGCATCTAACACTAAAAACAGAAAACACAACTTCTATACATCCATTAAAAAACTGAAAAACAACATTGTATAAAAAATTTCCATACTAATTAAACACTAATTATATCCATCTAACATGCATTCATACATATATAATAGTGAAAAAATAATAATCTAAATAATCTAAACTAATTAAACATACAAAAAACGTATATACTAATATATACATGCATTAATTCATACATATGTGTGTGTGTGTTCATCATGCTTGTGTGTGTGTGTGTGTGGGCTCGGGGAGGGGCGGCACCCATGGTGGCCGCCGGGGGCGAGGGAGAGGGGTTAGAGGGGGAGAGCTCACAGCGGGGCGACGGCGACGGC
>NC_041385.1:158088172-158098282 GCF_002162155.2 Triticum dicoccoides
AAAGGCCAGTTTTGGCCAGCCCAAGCGGCGGGAAGCGACCCCCTTTAGTACCGGGTGGTGGCACAAACCGGTACTAAAGGCCCCCCCTTTAGTATCGGTTGGTGGCTCCAACCGGTACTAAAGGCCTCGCGCTGCCACCCCAAAGTTTAGTCCCACCTCACCGGGCGAAGGGCAGCCGCGCTGGTTTATAAACCCAGCCGCGGCTACCACTTCGAACTCCTCTGTATAGCAGGCTTGTGGGCCTAAACTCTGCGCGTTGCCCTGTAAGTCTGCTGGGCCTTTAAGGCCTGTAATTACACACCTGTGGCCTATCAGGCCCACAGGGCAGCGCCCCAATTTTTTTATAGTTTTTTTCTTTTCTGCTTTATTTTCTTCTATTTATTTTTGCATAGTTTTTTGTATAGTTTTTTCTTTTCTGTTATATTTATTTTCTTCTATTTATTTGTGAGTAGTTTTTCATCTAGTTTGCCAAAATTCAACATTTCCAGAGTTCATTTTGTAGTGATTTTCAATTTCACGGTCATTTTGTAAACGATTGAAAAATAGCAAATATAATTTTTTTTCTTTTCTGCTTTATTTTTTCTTCTATTTATTTCTGAGTAGTTTTTTCTTTTCTGCTATATTTCTTTTCTTCTATTTATTTTTGAGTAGTTTTTTATATAGTTTTTTTCTTTTCAGCTATAGTTTTTCTTTCTTTTCTGCTATTTTTTCTTTTCTGCAAAACTTGATGGTCAAAGTCTGGAGTTATAACTTAAAAAAAAGAAATGTCGACGTGCAATTAGTTTTTGCCATAACAGAAGAAGTCCAGAGTTGTAACAAGTTATTAAAAATAAAAAAGAGGTGCAATGCTCGTTAATTTGCTTCAAGCCTTTCGGAATAGTGTAAACTGCACTGCGCATAGCTCCGTGCAGTCTACCGTATTCCTAAAGGCTTGAAGCTAAGCAACGTGAGCACTGATCCTCTTCTTCATCGTTTCTGCACTCAGGGCTTATAAACCGCTCCTAGTCCCTCTCACTTCTCGAGGTGGGACTAAAAAACAACTTACGTCTGGTTCATCCATGAACCGGTACTAAAGGTGCTCGTGGGGCCCCAGCCTTACCTGACACAACCTCATTAATACCGGTTCGTGGTACGAACCGGCACTAAATGGTGATGGTGGGGCCATAGCCTAACCGGAGGCTGACACAGCCTCTTTAGGTACAAAAAATTACAAACTTTCTGTTAGTGCCCGTAGTTTTCAAATTTGAATAGTTTAAATTTTGAATTATTTGAAATTAGTGTGAATTTGTTTGCACATAAAATTTCTTCGCGTTTCAAATGCCAAAACACATAACTACCCTAACTATTACAGAGATTCCCCTCTCGGTGCGAAACACAGAAGAAAGTGATGATAGCTAGTGAAGCCGATCACATCCCAGATCTTTGGGTGTGAAACTTTTTCTTCGCGTGTGTCCCTTTGCGCCGTAACCATGGAAAATCTTCATCATTTAACGGGATGCTCGGGTCAATATTCACTGTGAATGGAGCAATTTCATCAAACTTTTCATAATCTTCTGACTTGTCTGTCTTGTCATCCACTCCCACGATGTTTCTCTTCCCAGAAAGAACTATGTGCCGCTTTGGCTCATCGTACGATGCATTTGCTTCCTTATCTTTTCTTTTTCTTGGCTTGGTAGACATGTCCTTCACATAGAAAACCTATGCCACATCATTGGCTAGGACGAATGGTTCGTCTGCATACGCAAGATTGTTGAGATCCACTGTTGTCATTCCGTACTGCGGGTCTTCCGTTACCCCGCCTCATGTCATATTGACCCATTTGCACTGAAACAAAGGGACCTTTAAACCACGTCGATAGTCAAGTTCCCATATGTCCTGTATATAACCATAATATGTTTCCTTTCCCGTCTTGGTTTCTGCATCAAAGCGGACACCACTGTTTTGGTTGGTGCTCTTCTTATCTTGGACGATCGTGTAAAATGTATTACCATTTATCTCGTACCCTTCGAAAGTCATTATATTCGAAGATGGTAACTGGGGCAGCAAGTACAGGTCATCTTCAATAGAGGTGTCATGCATGGTACGTGTCTGCAACCAGCTGGCGAAACTCCTAGTTTGTTCACGTGTAATCTAGTCATCAGACCGCTCCGGGTGTTTGGAGCGTAGCACATTCTTGTGTTCATCCATATACGGAGCCACCAAGGCGGAATTCTGTAGAACTGTGTAGTGTGCTTCAGTGAGAGAATGTCCGTCCATACATATTATTTGTTCCCCTCCAAGCGTGCCTTTTCCATCCAGTCTGCCCTTATGCCGTGATTCAGGAACACCAATCGGCTTAAGGTCAGGAATAAAGTCAATACAAAACTCAATGACCTCCTCATTTTGATGGCCCTTGGAGATGCTTCCTTCTGGCCTAGCACGGTTATGAACATATTTCTTTAAGACTCCCATGAACCTCTCAAAGGGGAACATATTGTGTAGAAATACATGACCCAAAACGTTAATCTCTTCGCATAGGTGAACTAGGACGTGCGTCATGATGTTGAAGAAGGATGGTGGGAACACCAACTCGAAACTGACAAGACATTGCACCAAATCATTCTGTAACCTTGGTATGATTTCTGGATCGATTACCTTCTGAGAGATTGCATTGAGAAATGCACATAGCTTCACAATGGCTAATCGAACATTTTCCGGTAGAAGCCCCCTCAATGCAACCGGAAGCAGTTGTGTCATAATCACGTGGCAGTCATGAGACTTCAGGTTCTGAAACTTTTTCTCTGCCATGTTTATTATTCCCTTTATATTCGACGAGAAGCCAGACGGTACCTTAATACTGAGCAGGCATTCAAAGAAGATTTCCTTCTCTTCTTTGGTAAGAGCGTAGCTTGCATGACCTTGATGTATGTCATCTTCTCCGTGCATACGTTGCTGGTCCTCCCGTGCCTCAGGTGTATCTTTTGTCTTCCCATACACGCCCAAGAAGCCAAGCAGGGTCACGCAAAGATTCTTCGTCACGTGCATCACGTCGATTGCGGAGCAGACCTCTAGGTCTTTCCAATATGGCAGGTCCCAAAATATAGATTTCTTCTTCCACATGGGTGCACGTCCGTCAGCGTCCTTCGGAACAGGTTGTCCACCATGACCCTTTCCAAATATCACCTTCAAATCCTTGACCATATCATGTACATCAGCACCAGTACGGTGGCGAGGCTTCGTCCAGTGATCCGCCTCACCTTTGAAATGCTTGCCTTTCTTTCTTACGGGATGCCTACTCGGAAGAAATCAACGATGTCCCAGGTACACATTCTTCTTACAACTATTTAAATATATACTGTCGGTATCATCCAAACAGTGCGTGCATCCGCGGTATCCCTTGTTTGTCTGTCCTGAAAGGTTACTGAGAGCAGGCCAATCATTGATGGTCACGAACAGCAATGCCCTTAGGTCAAATTCTTCCCCCATGTGCTCATCCCACGCACGTACACCTGTTCCATTCCATAGTTGTAAGAGTTCTTCAACTAATGGCCTTAGGTACACATCAATGTCGTTGCCGGGTTGCTTAGGGCCTTGGATGAGCACTGGCATCATAATGAACTTCCGCTTCATGCACAACCAAGGAGGAAGGTTATACAAACATAGAGTCACAGGTCAGGTGCTATGCTTGCTGCTCTGCTCCCCAAAAGGATTAATGCCATCTGCGCTTAGACCAAACCATACGCTCCTTGCGTCATCTGCAAACTCCTTCCCGTACTTTCTTTCGATTTTTCTCCACTGCGACCCGTCAGTGGGTACTCTCAACTTTCCGTCTTTCTTACGGTCCTCTCTGTGCCATCGCATCGCCTTGGCATGCTCTTTGTTTTGGAACAAACGTTTCAACCGTGGTATTATAGGAGAATACCACATCACCTTGGCAGGAATCTTCTTCCTGGGGCGCTCGCCCTCGACATCACCATGCTCATCGCGGCTGATCTTATAGCGCAATGCACCACATACCGGGCAAGCGTTCAAATCCTCGTACTCACCGCGGTAGAGGATGCAATCATTAGGGCATGCATGTATCTTCTGCACCTCTAACCCTAGAGGACAGACAGCCTTCTTTGCTTCGTACGTACTCTCGGGCAATTCGTTGTCCTTTGGAAGCATATCCTTTATCATTACCAGCAACTTTCCAAATCCCTTGTCAGATACACCATTCTCTGCCTTCCATTGCAGCAATTCCAGTGTGGTGCCCAGCTTTTTCTTGTCACCTACGCAATTCGGGTACAACAATTTTTTGTGATCCTCTAACATGTGCTGCAACTTCTTCTTCTCCAAATCACTTGCATAGTTTCTCTTTGCATCGGCAATGGCCCGACCTAGATCATCAACGGGCTCATCTGATGCCTCTTCTTCAGCTTCTTCCCGCATTGTCGGCTCAGCTTCTTCCCCCATTGTTGTATCATCGTATTCAGGGAACCCATGGCCAGGATAGCTGTCGTCGTCCTCTTCTTCTTCATTGTCTTCCATCATAACCCCTCTTTCTCCGTGCTTGGTCCAAACATTATAGTGGGGCATGAAACCGGACTCAAACAGGTGGACGTGAATGGTTCTTGACGTAGAGTAATTGCGACCATTCTTACAGCCAGCACATGGACAAGGCATAAAACCATCCGCCCGCTTGTTTGCCTCAGCCGCAAGCAGAAAAGTATGCACGCCCTCAACGAACTGGGGAGAGCATCGGTCATCGTACATCCATTGCCGGCTCATCTTCATTACACAACACCGAATAGACCAAATTAATACAAGTTCATACATAAAGTTCATACAACACTTAAATGCAACAAACAAATAACTCTCTAGCTAAAGCATTTAAATGCAACAACAAATGCGATCAAGATCGCAACTAAGGTAACAATTGATCCAACAGCATAATGATACCAAGCCTCACTATCGATGGCATATTTTCTAATCTTTCTAATCTTCAAGCGCATTTTCTCCATCTTGATCTTGTGATTATCGACGACATCGGCAACATGCAAGTCCAATTCCATCTTCTCCCCCTCAATTCCAATTCCATCTTCTCCCCCTCAATTTTTTAATTCTCTTTCAACTAAATTTAACCTCTCGACAATGGGGTCGGTTGGAATTTCCGGTTCACATACCTCCTAGATAAAAATATCTATGTCAACTTGATGGGCATAATTTTTCATAAACACGAAATGCAACAAATAGTTTTAAAAAAGAATATACCACATCCGAATCATAACAAGGAGGAGGGCCAACGGGGACGGATATCAAAACCATGGCACTATGTATAACAAACAACGTACGGGTAAGATAATTATTATACGAGTAACTATATATCCAAATCACACAAACATCAATTTTTTATATAAAATTTCAAGAACAAGAGGCTCACCACAAGGTGGTGCCGGCGACGGGACGGTGCGGGCGATCGACGGTGGTTACGACGGAGATTTAGAAGGCACTAAGTAAACCACACCTACATATGCAAACTAAGTGTTATTTTGACCTCAAATTGCATATAAATCAAATACTACCACATATAATTCCTCCCAAATTACTAAAACCCACAATTAATCACTATATAAACCAATGCAAGAGCTAATCTAGCAATGAGAGATGAAAGGACAAAGTTGCTAACCTTGGTGATCATTTGAATGGATGAGGGCCTGCAAATCTTGACAAATTTGGGGCAAATTTTGTGATGAACTCGAGAGGAAGAAGGGAAGAACAGAGGAGAGGGAGAGGGGAAAGGGGGAAGAATAGAGTGCGGGTGGACGAAGGATTTATATAGGACGACCTTTAGTACCGGTTCGTGCCACAAACCGGTACTAAAGGTGCTGGAAGGGCCCCACTCTGACAACATCCTGCCACCACTCTCATTAGTACCGGTTCGTGGCACGAACCAGTGCTAAAGGTTTGCCACGAACCGGTACTAAAGAGCTCCTCCTGGCTAGTCGTTGGAACCGGCACTAATGGACACATTAGTGCCGGTTCTGTTACAAACCGGGACTAATGTGTCTCACATTTGACCCTTTTTTTACTAGTGTACCATCAAATCCCATTCGGCACGCTCCGATAGGGGCATCGTTCTTATGCTCTGACATCCTCGTCTGTGGCGGCAGAATCAAGTAGCAAAACAAAATGTCGTTACCACGGGATCTGAAGGTCCACGATACCAGGTCCCGTTGAACATGCTACCTCTTATGCTCCATAGATCACACTTCGGAGCAAACGTTGAACATGCTACCTCTGGCTCCGACGATCGTCAGCTCCAAGACAATGCCTCCAAGAATGTCAACGGCAAGGAAACTACCACCATTGTCTGTCCCAAGAGGGGAGCTAGGGTTTCCCCGTAACAGACACAATGAGGGAAGGAGTGGGACACCATGAGGGGAGTGGAGCAATGCAACAACACATTCAACAAAGATTACAACAACCAGAGGCATCATCGTCATCGCTCCTGGAACGAAGTCGAGACAGAGTTTCCCCACCTCCCCTCACGCCCTCCCCTACACATCAAACACGAGGACCAAAAGGCTTCTTGCGGTAGAGCATGGCTTGAAGACTCACCCTAAGCGCCGCCAGAGGTCAGACCACACACCTCCGTGAACCAGGCCACCACGACAAGAGTCGTGTTGTGAACTTGTGCATGTGGTGGATCTGATGATCCATCGATCATATTTTTTATGATCCAACAATATAAGGGGTCATTTGATTCAAAGAAATTCTATTTAATTTTTTAAGATTGAAATTCTTAGAATTTTTTCCTACGTTGGTCCTTTAATTATAGGAGTGGATCCCACAGGAATTTTTTATATGAATTTTTTTGTACGTACTACATGTCATAGAAAATCTAACATCCATTCCAACATCTTTTTACAATTTCTTTGTTTTCTCCGTGACATCAAACGTCCCTTGCTATTCTTATATTGGATTTAAATGAATATACTTTAATTTTTTATACTTTTTCTATTTCTGTATTTACAGAGTCCCGCGAATCAAAAGACCCCAAAAAAATATATACAATTCACAAAAAAAATCTCATCCTACTCGTCCTCGCGTCCAGCCAACTCTTCTCCACAGGTAAGAAAAAAACTCCCCACCTCCTCTGTCTTCACAGCGAAGGAAGCGAGCCATCGTCTCCAGCGTCCACGCCACGGCGCCACGCGCTTCCCCCGCCCTATTTTACTCGCCTCCCTCCGCTCCCCCCTCCCCCCTTCCTCCTCCGAGTCTCCTCCCTCCTCAATCCCCTCCGCCTCAACACGCGACGACCCCGCTCGCGCTAGGCTACCACCACCACCCTCCTCTCGCCATGGCCGCCGCCGACGAGCACCACGAGGAGGCCAGCCCCCTCCTGCCCCCGCCCGCCGACGAGAAGCTCCCCCCGGCGCAGGATCCCGTCAAGGGCTGTGCCGATGGGGTCCCCGTCGTCATGGGCGAGCCGGTCGCCGCCCCCGCCGGCGCCGCGCCGCGTGAAAGCTGGGACTCGGGGATCCTCTCCTGCCTCGGCCGCAACGACGAATTTTGCAGCAGCGACCTCGAAGTCTGTAAGTGCCCCTCGCCCCCAGATCTCTCTCCGTTTCGGGTTAGGCTTCGTGGTTGGGGTATGGATCGAGAGGAATAAGTGCCTGCGCAGCTTCTATCGAGCTCGATTTTGGCGGAAGTCGTAGAATTCCCTAGGATTTTTAGTAACTTTGACAATGAGATCCCTGTCACGTGTTAGACTCGGTGCACAGCAGTTATCAGATTTGTAATATGTTCGCTTCTTATTTGAAATTTGGGCAATTCTGGAACGAAATAGGAGTTAGGACGCAATATTTTATTGGAATTGAGTTGCTGTGAATTAGCATCAGTTGCAAAATGTGTTACATATTGACGCGGAGGTCGGGATCATGACTCCTAGAGTCATTAAAAGTAGGAATATGCATACTTGTTTCAGGGATTAGGTAAAGTTGTCATGATACACTACATTCATTCTGAGTATGGTAGTTGCTTCTTCGAAGGCAACGCCTATCACTAAATTTTCTATGTGTCATTTCAAATTTAAGCTATATTGCCCCGACTTGAATGCACCTTAAGCAATAGTATAGGAATCTGCAAATTACTGTTGGCTGGCTCACACATGTTCTTAAATTTGCAGTACACATGCCTTGGATAAGATGCATTTTTCAGTTCTAATTAAGTAATTATGGACCTGTTGAATTCCGGGCCAAGCCCTGTGGTGTGCTAAATGTTGTTATCTACCTAAGCACCTGTACTTTTGTATGCAGAGGGTTATCAGCTATTAAACATATGACAATCCTGTTCTAACTGGCCAACTAACTTGGCCATCTGAAGTTTGTATATTTGAGTTGTTGGTGTTCGTTGTAGTGCATGAGGCGGGATTTATTGTGATGGCTCTTTCGAGTCTGTCCTTTTTGTTTAAACTCCACAAAAAAAACTAACTAAATGGTTTTTGTATATCATTTAGGTCTTCTTGGAAGTGTAGCGCCATGTGTTCTCTATGGTAGCAATGTTGAGAGGCTTGCAGCAGCACCAGGAACTTTTGCAAACAGCTGCTTGCCTTACACTGGCCTCTATATGCTCGGGAATTCTCTCTTTGGGTGGAACTGCCTAGCCCCATGGTTCTCTCATCCCACTCGTACAGCTATTCGTCGAAGATACAATCTTGAGGCAAGATTTCTCTCATTCTGCATTGTAATGATATATCATATATCTGTTTCTAGTCTTCACCTTTGAACATTATGAAGCAGGACGCTGGGCCGAAACTTGCCTATTGTAAAATGACTAGTCTAGTTTAAACAAATTTCTAAGACTTAACTTCTGCTGTATATGCTGTGTACTTATCCCGTCCTCCCATGGTAGCGCTGTTGCAAGCAATATACTAACATGGCTGCTCTGCACTTTTTGTCTTACAGGGTAGCTTTGAGGCTTTCACTAGGCAATGTGGGTGCTGCGGTGGCCTTGCTGAGGACGAGGAGAGGCGTGAGCACCTGGAGGTCGCCTGCGACCTAGCTACCCACTACTTCTGCCACCCTTGCGCCCTCTGCCAAGAGGGGCGCGAGCTGCGCCGCAGGGTTCCCCACCCTGGCTTATACGGGCGCTCCGTCATCGTCATGATGCCACCCACGGAGCAGACTATGGGGCGCGCCATGTGAACTGGTCCAGCTTGTAGCTGCTCTTCTGCGCCTTGATGTTGAGTTGCCTTGGATCTTTTCACCTTTCGGTTCGTAAATACAGAATAATGTCATGTGAACATGTTGTAATGTGATTATGTGAAATGTGAATCTCAACTGTTTCTATTCGTTATGGATTGTGGATTTTGCTCATTGTCTGACTGCCGTGTGAACTGCAGTATGATGTGTGCTTGTTCTCTACTCTTGAATTGTCAATCTCGAGCCCAGTTTTAGTGGGCAGCCTTGTCTATTGGTTAACATGCTGAAATGTTTGTTTAACCCATTTTTTTGACTGCTAAAATTATCTGTTCACTCTTGTAAGACCTTTTAGACATTTAAGACGGCACCTAAAACAGTTCAATTTCAGCTGTCCTAAACAACTTACAAAAGTGAACAAAGGGAGTAGCAGAAACAGTTCAATTTTCTGGAAAATCTTCAATTTTGCCTGATTGATTCCATGTTTCGGCAGCTGACTCAAGGGATGGGCCCTAAGCATTCTTTCATTGTTCCCTTCATTGTTCCCTCTGCAACATGCTCTCCTCTCTCTCACAGGACCTCCCTTAGTCCCTGCCCTCTTTCACCCCGCCGACAAAGTTGTTGCTGCTGCGAGGGGCGTCACTGCACCGCGATGGCTGTTTTTCGACGATGATGATGACGAGCTAGGTAGCGACCGCCGGTGCTGCACATGGCGATGGTGTCACAAGGCAGCCTCCGCTCGCCGCGCATGCTGCAATCAGAGGCGGGGGAGAGGAGCTACGCAACATCGGTCAATTTATCACACGGTGATGCGGTCCTACTGGTTGGCTGCCGGAGTTGCACTAGCCGATGATGCTGCAATCCATCCCGTCAAAGCAGTCGTTGTTGCTACAGGCGAGTTGCATGCCGTCGGCGGTCTACAATAGTGTTGTAGTGGAGTCGTGCTAGC
>NC_041385.1:158098523-158108060 GCF_002162155.2 Triticum dicoccoides
CATGTGCTTCAAGTGAGCGGCCGATATTGCAACCAGGGGGATCGCCGATTTTGTGGCATGACTCTTGCTACGCATGGAACATCACCGGGGCGCCAATGTTGTGATGAAGCATCGCCAGGCACCGATGTTGTGATGTAGCACCGCCGGGCGGGCAATTAGTGCTACATTGGAGCATCATCGGGCCGCGGGATGCTGCGATAGAGCATTGCCCGTGGTACCATGGCAGGGCTACTGCAACCGAAACAGACACTTCGGCGAACAAGCGATGCTGCACTGTCAGCCAGGGGGCTGTTGTGCTATGACCAAGTACCTACATCGCCCTGGTTGATGTGACGCAAGAGGAGGATGTTGAAGGAAATATGCCCTAGAGACAACAATAAAGTTGTTATTTTATATTTTCTTATACATGATAAATGTTTATTATTCATGCTAGAATTGTATTAACCGAAAACTTGATACATGTGTGAATACATAGACAAAACACCGTGTCCCTATTATGCCTCTACTAGACTATCTCGTTGATCAAAGATGGTTAAGTTTCCTAGCCATGGACATGAGTTGTCATTTGACGAACGGGATCACATCATTAGTGGAATTGTGTGAAGGACAAGACCCATCCGTTACCTTAGCATAATGATCGTTCAGTTTTATTGCTACTGCTTCCTTCATGTCAAATATATACTCCTCCGACTATGAGATTATGCAACTCCCGGACACTGGAGGAATGCCTTGTGTGCTATCAAACGTCACAACGTAACTGAGTGATTATAAAGATGCTCTACAAATATCTCCGAAGGTGTTTGTTGGGTTGGCATAGATAGAGATTAGGATTTGTCACTCCGAGTATCGGAGAGGTATCTCTGGGCCCTCTCGGTAATGCACATCATATGAAGCCATGCAAGCAATATGACTAATGAGTTAGTTACGGGATGATGAACTACGGAACGAGTAAAGAGACTTACCGGTAACGAGATTGAACTAGGCATGAAGATACCGATGATCGAATCT
The DNA here is from genome assembly GCF_002162155.2 of Triticum dicoccoides. Classification (NCBI taxonomy): domain Eukaryota; kingdom Viridiplantae; phylum Streptophyta; class Magnoliopsida; order Poales; family Poaceae; genus Triticum; species Triticum dicoccoides. The sequence goes on from NC_041385.1 coordinate 158,099,532, forward strand.
CGGTCAAGTAACATACCGATGACAAAGGGAATAACGTATGTTGACATTGTGGTTCGACCAATAAAGATCTTCGTAGAATATGTGGTAACTAATATGAGCATCCAGGTTTCGCTATTGGTTATTGACCGGAGAGGTGTCTCGGTCATGTCTATATAGTTCTCGAACCCGTAGGGTCCGCACGCTTAACATTCAATGGCGATATGTATTATATGATTATGTGTTTTGGTGACCGAAGGTTGTTCGGAGTCCCGGATGAGATCACGGACATGATGAGGAGTCTCGAAATGGTTGAGAGGTAAATATTGATATATTGGACGGTTATATTCAGACACCGGAATGGTTCCGGAGTGTTTCGGGTATTTTTTGGAGTACCGAGGAGTTACCGGACCCCCCCGGAAAGTTAGTGGGCCATATGCCCCCCTCCACCATTTACTCCTTCACTCATATTGTCGTAGTGCTTAGGTGAAGCCCTGCGCGGATCACATCACCATCACCGTCACCACGCCATCGTATAGACGGAACTCATCTACTCCTTTGTACCTCTACTGGATCAAGAGTTCGAGGGACGTCATCAAGCTGAACTCGGAGGTGCCGTACTTTCGGTGCTTGATTGGTTGAATCGAGAAGACGTTTGACTACATCAACAGTGTTAAGCTAACACTTCCGCTTTCGGTCTACGAGGGTATGTGGACACACTCTCCCCCTCTCGTTGCTATGCATCTCCTAGATAGATCTTGCGTGAGCGTAGGATTTTTTTTTGAAATTGCATGCTATGTTTCCCAACAGTGGCATCCGAGCCAGGTCTATGCATAGATGATATGCACGAGTAGAACACAAAGAGTTGCGGGCGGTGATCGTCATACTGCTTACCACCAATGTCTTATTTTGATTCGGCGGTAGTGTTGGATGAAGTGGCCCGGACCAACCTTACATTCATGAGACCGGTTCCAACCGATAGACATGCAACTAGTTTTGCATAAAGGTGGCTAGCGGGTGTCTGTTTCTCCAACTTTAGTTGAATCGAATTTGACTGCGGCCGGTCCTTGTGAAGGTTAAAACCGCAAACTTGATAAATCACCGTTGTGGTTTTTGTGCCGTAGGTAAGTACGGTTCATGCTAGAAGCCCGTAGCAGCCACGTAAAACTTGCAACAAATAAAGTATAGGACGTCTAAGTTGTTTTTTGCAGGGCATGTTGTGATGTGATATGGTCAAGACATGATGTGAAATAAAGACGTTGTATGGGATGATCATGTTTTGCAAAAAGTTATCCGCAACTGGCAGGAGCCATATGGTTGTCGCTTTATTGTATGAAATACAAACTCTATGTAATTGCTTTACTTTATAATTAAGTGGTAGCGATAGTCGTAGAAGCAATAGTTGGCGAAACGACCACGACGCTATGATGGAGATCAAGGTGTCAAGCCGGTGACAATGGAGATCATGACGTTGCTTTGGTGATGGAGATCAAAAGCACAAGATGATGATGGCCATATCATGTCGCATATTTTGATTGCATGTGATGTTTATCTTTATGCATCTTGTTTTCTTAGTACGGCAGTAGCATTATAAGATGATCCCTTACTAAAATTTCAAGGTATAAGTGTTCTCCCTGAGTATGCACTGTTGCGAAAGTTCTTCGTGCTGAGACACCACGTGATGATCAGGTGTGATAAGCTCTACGTTCAAATACAACCGGTGCAAGCCAGTTTCGCACATGCAGAATACTCGGGTTAAACTTGATGAGCCTAGCATATACAGATATGGCCTCGGAAAACTGGAGACCGAAAGGTCGAACGTAAATCATATAGTAGATATGATCAACATATAGATGTTCACCATTGAAGACTACTCCATCTCGCGTGATGATGGGACATGGTTTAGTTGATTTGGATCACGTATCATTTAGATGACTTGAGGGATGTCTATCTAAGTGGGAGTTCTTAAGTAATATGATTAATTGAACTTACTTTATCATGAACTTAGCCCTGATAGTTTTTTGCATATCTATGTTGTAGATCAATGGCCCGTGCTACCGTCCCCTTGAATTTTAATGCATTCCTAGAGAAAGCTAAGTTGAAAGATGATGGTAGCAACTACACGGACTGGGTCCATAACTTGAGGATTATCCTCATTGCTGCACAAAAGAATTATGTCCTTGATGCACCACTAGGTGTACCACCTGCCCCAGCAACTGCAGACATTGTGAATGCCTGGCAGTCGCGTGTTGATGACTACTCGTTAGTTTAGTGTGCCATGCTTTACGGCTTAGAATCGGGACTTCAAAGACGTTTTAAACATCATGGACCATATGAGATGTTCCAGGAGTTGAAGTTAATATTTCAAGCAAATGCCCGAGTTGAGAGATATGAAGTCAATGAAGAAACTTGATGACCCACAAGTATATGGGGTCAATTGTAGATTTTTAGATAAGTAAGAGTGTCGAACCCAACAAGGAGCAAAAGGAAATGAGAAGTGGTTTTCAGCAAGGTAATGTTTGCAAGTGCTAAATTGTAAGTAGCGGAGTAGTTTGATAGCAAGATAATCTGTAACGAGCAAATAACGATAGTAGTAACAAAAGTGCAGAAAGGTAGCCCAATCCTTTTGAGGCAAACGACATGCCAAAACGGTCTCTTATGATAAGCAAAGTGTTCTTGAGGGTACACGGGAATTTCATCTAGTCACTTTCATCATGTTGGCTTAATTCGTGTTCGCTACTTTGATAATTTGATATTTGGGTGGACCGGTGCTTAGGTGTTGTTCTTACTTGAACAAACCTCCTACTTATTATTAACCCTCTCGCAAGCATCCGCAACTACAAGAAAAGTATTAAGAATAAATTCTAACCACAACATTAAACTTTTGGGTCCAATCGGTCCCTTACGGAATAGCGCATAAACTAGGGTTTAAGCTTCTGTCACTCTCGCAACCCATCATCTAATAACTACTCCACAATGCATTCCCTTAGGCCCAAATATGGTGAAGTGTCATGTAGTCGACGTTCACATGACAACACTAAGGGAATCACAACATACATATCATCAAAATATAAAAACACATATCAAGTTCACATGATTACTTGCAACATGATTTCTCCCGTGACCTCAAGAATGAAAGTAACTACTCAAAAATGATAATCATGCTCAAGATCAGAGGGGCATTAAATAGCATAATGGATCTGAACATATAATCTTCCACCAAATAAACCATGCAGTAATCAACTACAAGATGTAATCAACACTACTTGTCACCCACAAGCACCAATCTATAGTTAAGGTACAGAGGTTCAACACAAGAGATGAACTAGGGTTTGAGAGGAGTTGGTGTTGTTGAAGATGTTGATGAATATAGCCCTCCCCAAGATGGGAGAGTTGTTGGTGATGATGATGATGATGACGATGATTTCCCCCTCCGGGAGGGAAGTTCCCCCGGCGGAATCGCTCCACCGAAGGGCAAAAGTGCTCCTGCCCATGTTCCGCCTCGAGACGGCGGCACTTCGTCCCGAAAGTCCTCTCCTCCATTATTTTAGGTCAAAATGATTTATATACCAGAAGATGGGCACCAGAGGTGGGTCGAGGGGGGCAGCATCCACCAGGGCGCGCCCGGGCCTCAAAGCGCGCCCAGGTGGGTTGTGCCCACCTGGTGGGCCCCTCTGGTACTTATTTGCTCCAATATTTATTAAATATTACATAAAAGATGCTTGTGCTCATTTCGAGATGTGCAGATTAGGTAGCTTGACATAGCTCTTTCAGGTCCAGATTTCCAGCTGCCAGAATTCTCCCGCTTTGTGTATACCTTGCATATTATGAGGGAAAAGGCATTAGAATTACTCCAAAAAGCATTATTATACAATAAAACAACATAAATAACAGTAGGAAAACACGATGCAAAATGGACGTATCAACTCCCGCAAGCTTAGACCTTGCTTGTCCTCAAGCGAAAACCGAAATCGAAAAACATGTCCACATGCTTAGAGAGAGAGGTGTCGATAAAAACATAAATACGGACATAGCGGCATCATGTAACTTATTATAACAGCAACAAACTTTAACATAAAACTTTTATCATAGAATTCTCATGAACAAGTGACAATTCATCACAACATCGAAGTATGAAGCATAAACTTTATTGGAAACCAACAAACTATGTTCTCAGTCAATTTTGCAACTATAAGTCATCATGTTTTCAGGAAGGGTCATGTATCAGAGCCTTTAGGCAAGTCCACATACTCAACCATCATTTAGTCTTCTATGATTGCTAACACTCACCACGTACACATAAGCAAAATGTTTCAACTGGACACATAGAAAGATAGGGGCTTATAGTTTCACCTCCCAACTCATTCACCTCAAGGGTGATGTCAACAATAATAACTCATGCTACCCATATTCAACTGGATATATGTGCCTAGATCTTTCCTCACCACATGATGCTTGCTAAAGGAGAAAAATGAAAGGGATAGAGAGAAAAACTTTGACTCTTGCATGAAAGTAAATACATGAAAGTAAAAGATAGGTGCTACGGCTTGAGCTTGCGTTGGTTTTCCTTGAAGAGAAAAGGGTGATGCAGCAAAGTAGCATAAGTATTTCCCTCAGTTTTTGAGAACCAAGGTATCAATCCAGTAGGAGGCTCCTCAAAAGTCCCACACACCTACAGAAACAAACAAGAACTCGCAACCAACGCAATAAAGGGGTTGTCAATCCCTTCAAGGCCACTTGCGAAAGTGAGATCTGATAGAGATAATAAGATAAGATAAATATATTTTTGGTATTTTATGATATAGATTGGAAAAGTAAAGATGCAAATAAAAGTAGATTGAAAGCTTATATGATAAGAGATAGACCCGGGGGCCATAGGTCTCACTAGTGGCTTCTCTCAAGATAGCATAAGTATTACGGTGGGTGAACAAATTACTGTCGAGCAATTGATATAAAAGCAAATAATTATGAGATTATCTAGGCATGATCATGTATATAGGCATCACGTCCGTGACAAGTAGACCGACTCCTGCCTGCATCTACTACTATTACTCCACACATCGACCGCTATCCAGCATGCATCTAGAGTATTAAGTTCATAAAGAACAGAGTAACACATTAAGAAAGATGACATGATGTAGAGGGATAAACTCATGCGATATGATATAAACCCCATCTTTTTATCCTCGATGGCAACAATACAATACGTGCCTTGCTGCCCCTGCTGTCACTGGGAAAGGACACCGCAAGATTGAACCCAAAGCTAAGCACTTCTCCCATTGCAAGAAAGATCAATCTAGTAGGCCAAACCAAACTGATAATTCGAAGAGACTTGCAAAGATAACTTAATCACACATAAAAGAATTTAGAGGAGATTCAAATATTTCTCATAGATAAACTTGATCATAAACCCACAATTCATCGGATCTCGACAAACACACCGCAAAAAGAGTTACATCGAATAGATCTCCAAGAAGATCGAGGAGAACATGGTATTGAGATTCAAAGAGAGAGAAGAAGCTATCTAGCTAATAACTATGGACCCGAAGGTCTGTGGTAAACTACTCACAACTCATTGGAGAGGCTATGGTGTTGATGTAGAAGCCCTCCATGGTCGATTCCCCCTCCGACGAAGCACCGACGAAGGCTCCAAGATGGGATCTCGCGGATACAGAAGGTTACAACAGTGGAAATAGTTTTTCGTGGTCGCTTCTAATGTTTTCGGGGTACATGGGTATATATAGGAGGAAGAAGTAGGTCGGTGGACGCCCGAGGGGCCCATGAGGGTGGGGCGCACCGGGCACCCTCGTGGCTGCCTCGTTTGTTTCTTGACTTCCACTCCAAGTCCTCTGGATCACGTTTGTTCCAAAAAGATCGCTCCTGAAGGTTTCATTTTGTTTGGACTCCGTTTGATATTCCTTTTCTTCGAAACACTGAAATAGGCAAAAAAACAGCAATACGGGTTGGGCCTCTGGTTAGTAGGTTAGTCCCAAAAATGATATAAATGTGTAAAGTAAATGCCATAAACATCCAAAACAGGTAATATAATAGCATGGAACAATCAAAAATTATAGATACGTTGGAGACGTATCAATAGGCCCTTCGCGGAGGGAAGCGGAGCTTGCCATGCGCTTTTTGTTTGTATGCTCAACCCCTTAGTGCAAGAGAACGTCACGTTATATTGCCCCTTGTGATGGCAACCTTTATTATGCAGTCTGTTGTTTTTATTCTTCACCATCACAAGTTCATACACGCTCAATTTTCCCTTACACTAAATGATCTCACACTTTTAGAAGCAATTTTTATTGCCCTTTTTGCACCGATGACAACTTACTTGAAGGATCTTACTCAATCCATAGGTATGTATGGTGGACTCTCAAACAAGATTTGGGTTTAAGGGTTTTGGATGCACAAGTAGTATTTCTACTTAGTGCAGAGTTTTTGGCTAGCAAAGATAGGGGCAAGCACCACATGTTGAAGGATCTATGACAATATAACTTCTATGTGAATATGAAGAGACATAAATCATTAAGTTGTCTTCCTTGTCCAACGTCAACAATTTTGGCATATAATATTTTGATGAGTGCTCACAATCACAAAATATTTCCAGGATAGTGTATTTGTATGTGAATCTTCTCTTCCCTTATTAATTCTTTCATGAGTTGCATCATTGACCAATGCTATGTTTGTCAATCTACAATAAAATTTTCTACTTATACTTTTCCTTGAGTAATGTCATCACCTACCATAAGTTTAGCATATGATCTTTTTCATTTATTTACTTTCTTTTTATTGCAACAAGAAAGTAAAGACGGTAAAACTCAAACTAAACTTTATTATATATCTCGCACACGATTACAAGGATTGATCACTAAGCAAACTCTCGAGAAGAAAGGATCGAACTAAACTTTTATTCATCTAAAAGCAAAAGATAACCATGGATCAAACTAAGAAAGTAAAGGCAAAATATAGTGGAGATGATACGATACCGGGGCACCTCCCCCAAGCTTGGCGAAAGCCAAGGGGAGTACCCATACCCGATACTCAATTTTCTTTTGGTGGTGAAGAAGGAGGTGGTGGTGATGAAGTAGAAGCGATCCGGTCCTTAAGGACCAAGAGACTCTCCAATCGTCGGATGACGCTCTAGAGGGAGGCGATGTGCTCCAGATGCGGAATATTTTCACGAGTGAGATACTTATTTTGTATATGAACTGTTTCAATGATCCTGAAAGCTGCAATCTCAGTGGGGGTAAGATGAGCATAGTAGGGTTTAAGGATATCTTCCTCTTCCTCATCGGCGGGCAAGGCCTGCTCGTCCATCGGCACTTGATCTCTGGTGGCCTCCTTGCTCTTGTCCTCCTTAGTTACTCCGACGGGGCCTTCCCTCTTTAGATCGATCTTCATCAACCAAGCAACCTCTTCCATATGGTTAGAAGAAGAAGAAGACATGATGCCTGGCTCAGCAGATCTGACAGAATAACAGCGAGAAAAGAAAACATGAGATTTCTCCACGGTACAGAGGTCAACAGGTTCGGGAGGTATATAAAGATTTTTTATCTTGGGGAACAAGTAGAATGGAAGAAAAACGGAGTCCAGAAAGTACCCGGGGTGGGCACAACCCACCGGGTAGGGTCACTTTCGTGGAAGTTTCTTATTTTCCTAATTTTTTAAATATTCCAAAATTGAAAAAAAATATTTTTGCAGATTTTTCGGAGTCCGTTTACTTACTGTATCACGTACCTCCCTTTTTTCATTATTCTGGGGTGTTCCGGAAGGTTTCCTTGATGTGTTCTCCGGGGTCAAAGTTTGGACGATATTGCTTTCAACATTAATGGGTGTACCTGAGATATAATGTTTTATTCGTTGCCCATTAACAACCTTCAGGTTAGTACCTTCGGCATTATTTATTTCAATGGTGTAACATCCCAAATTTTCAATTTGGAATGTTATACATTAGATCATTTTTGCATGTCATATTTTATTGCATTTTGACTTGATCCTAGAAATTTCACGCAACTCAAGGACCCACGGAGAGAGTTGGAGATTTCGTTATTTTCATATTTGAGTTTTCTCAAATTTTGAAGATAAGATCATTTGATTTTAATTATTTTATCTTCGAATATTTCTTATACAAAAATAAAAGAGAGGGAATAAAATGACTTTCCCAAAATAAAGAAATATTGAGGATTTAATAATAAAATCAAATAAGATTTTATTTCGAAGTTTATCACTATTTTATTTGAATTTAGGAAAAATGCGCATTTTTCAAAATTGCATTTAGGCCACAAATAAAATTTCATCTTGTCCGGCTTATTTTTAGAGGACAGGGAAAATTTATTTCGGGATTTTTGGAGTCCGTTTGGTATTTCTTTTCTTTCTTTTTCTGCATGTCATAATTATTAAAAAAAAATACCGCCTTACCGGGCCGTGTCCGACCTGGACACTGCGGCCAGGCGGCCTTTAAAGGCCGACGGCCCGCCCCGGGCCGAAACCCTAGTAGCCAGCCCCGCCCCGCCCTGAGACCCGCGCCGCCGCCGCCCCTCGCCGCGGCGC
>NC_041385.1:158108743-158175098 GCF_002162155.2 Triticum dicoccoides
GACCGCCCCCGCCCTGCGCCGCCACCACCCACCGCCGTCGTTGTCGCCCCACCCCGCCGGAGCCCGTCGCCGGACCTCGCCGGAGGTAGCCGCCCCGCCGCCAGCGGTTTTCTAAGAAAAACCGCCCGTTTTTTTATAAAAACCGCGGTTTAGTTTCGTTTTTTCGGTTTATTTATTTTGCGGACGTTCGTCCGTACGTTCGTTTTAATGAACGGTTTTCGTCGCTTAGTCGCAGACAGCGAACGTTCATTCGTTAGCCTATTCGTCCGTTTTCTTTTTCTCTGATTTTCCGCGATTATTTCCGATCGCGATTTCTAATCCGATTTTCGTTCTAGTATAACTTTTCGCTCGTTTATCGGAATCAGGCGATTCAAGCGCCTAGAGTTTTGTCTCGAAACCCTCTTTCTGTTTAACCAACTCACACAAGTTTTTGCTACTGTAAAATTTGCCTTAGGTCCAGATTAGTAAACGAAGCTTGTTTCTTTCGCCGTTTGACTTTCGTTGCTTCGTTTGATTTGATTCCTTTTGCAAACCGGAGTTCTTAAGTTGAACTTTCTAGTTAGATATCTTATTTGAGTTTTACCTGTGCATTATATGAGTGCTTATATTATGCTTGTTTGTTTGCTATAGAGTACATGGAGTGCGCCGCTTGCTACTACGAGTCTCTAGGTTTGACGGATCATCAGCAAGGCAAGTAACACTTTGATCATATCCCTTTTCATACCCAGATTTTATTGCATTAGATCAATCCTCAAACAATTGCATGATTAGGATCTGTTTAACATGTGGGTTTTGGGAAAGTAGATGAGGTAGTACCTATTACCTGTTTATTATCAAACCTTTGGGAGTTACTTCTACGTTTGCTTATATCGCTATGCTATGCTAGTAGACGTGGATTGCGTGAGTGTATCCATGACAGATGTGAGATTTGTTAAAAATGGTTTACTTAAGGTGGCAACTTTAATACACATCTGGGTGGATTGAGGCACCTGGCGAACCCAATGTTGCCTGTATTTTTGGAAATCTCGGGGTACCGTGTGATTCTCCTATGGACCGCCACCCAGGCTCAAAGGGATCATGAGATTGTTCATGCTAGAAACTTCCGTGTGTAGCCGCAAGCTACTATGGGCTCTAGCATAGTTGACTAAGTCGTGTGAACTCTTACAGTGGTAGACTAGCATATGTAGGGGAAAGTAGGTGTAACTGTCTACCCATCGTAAGGTGCAGACGCTTTTGAAAGACTATGTCTCGGTCATCCATTTCTCAAACACCTTGTAGTGCGAGAATTCCAACGGAGGAGATCGAGTCTTGCGGGGAAAAGTGCGCAAACCTCTGCAGAGTGTATAAACTAATCATGGTTAGCCGTGTCCCAGGTTATGGACGTTTTGAGTATCTAGTACCTGGATTATCATGTGAATGTCATCATGTTCTTATTTTAATTTGTTGGGTTTTAATGATGATACTTAATTGGGATTGAGTTGGGTGAACCTTCTCAATGTTTAACAACCACCATGATAGTTAAATAAAATTTATTCCTTTGTTGTAGGGAAAAATTGACTTTATGCTAAACTGTAACCATAGAGCTTACCACCGGCCATATATGCATGTAATATAGCATTATTCTGTTCATTACTCTCTATGTGTTACATTGCCAGCATATTCCATGTGTTGACCCGTTTTCGGGCTGCAACGTTCATGTTGCAGACTTTTCAGACGACGAGTAAGGTGCCTCAGGTCGTGGTCTTATGCTCACTTATGTCGTTGGAGTTGATGGACTCGCTTATCTTCCAAGTCTTCCGCGTTATCATTATTAGATGGCCTTAAGCAATATTTATTGTAATAAGTTCTCTTTTGAGACATTCGATGTAATAAGGGTGTGATTGCTACTCTGTTATAAATCCTTCAAGTACTATGTGTGTCAGCATTACCGATCCAGGGATGACACTGAAGCACAGAGATCAGACTGTTTGAGGTCTGGTCGCTACAAGATGGTATCAGAGCACACGTTGACTGTAGGACACGACCACTAAGCTAAAGCCCTATATCACTACTCTCTTCTCATTTCTGACTCCTCATCTTTTCTAATCTTTTAGGATGGCGGATGCAAGGAACAAGTTCACGCAACTGGATGAAGATACACCCTTCGGACGCCACTGTAAGGAAGTCACTAAGTACCTAAACATCGGAGTACCAAGCTTCACTGGGACCTACATCGCCACTTTACCAGAAGAGGAGCGTTGGATGATTCAAGTTCAAGTTCCAGGAAGGACGTTCATGCCCATCGCTGAGCCCATAGAGTTATCCTTTGATGCACCAACCTGGAGTCTAGGAAAGAGCATGGTAGCCCACATTACCATGGGACGCATAGGAGAAGTTTACCACAAGGATCTCAAGGATATTATTTACCAGATTTGTGGGCGCCGAGATGAGCTATGGGAGATGATCAGTACCAGGAAGGATAGATCAATTGCAGCTTCCATCCAGGAGCTAAACCAGCACATTCGTCGCCAGGAGAACCAGATGTGCGCATGCATGATAGATCTGAAGAAGGCAATGACCAAGATCACGGAGCTGGAAGAAGAACTTAAGTCTACACGCGATGGATATGAGGAGGAAATGACGACACTCGTGGAGAAGAATGATGATCTGAAGAAGAAGCTAAAGGTATTCATGGGATTCCCCGCGACTGGAGGAGAAGACGATGATTGCACTTGCCCGGAGAACTACATCATCATCGATGACACCGATTCAGACCCAGACGATAGTGATGATGACTTTGTTGATGAAGCTGGAGCAGATATCATGGAGTCTTCGACCGATCAATTTTTCTAGTCGACCACCATAACAGTAGTAGTACTCCCCCATGTATGTAGTATAGTCCGAGCACTTTTGTAATGATAGTTAGATCGTTGTATGCCCTTGTTTGAATTGATTGAAGTGATATTGTTTGCATTTGTCTCATGTGCATATGGGTAGTGTATTTCTCTCTAGACCCCACTCTATTCTATATTCTCATCTTTTCTAAACCCTCAGATGCCTCCGAGACGTGACAATGGATTTGCTTTCCCACCGGAGCTCACTCAGTTGATCCAGCAGCAGAATGCATTGATGCAGATACTAGTCTAGAATGAAAATCAGGGGAACAACAACAACAACAACCCACCACCACCACCTGTTGATCACTTAGCCCGTTTCTTGATGCTGAATCCGCTCGTGTTCTCCGGTAGCACTGAGCCGATAGTTGCAGATGATTGGCTCTGCAAGATGGGAAGGGAGTTGACCACTGCAGGATGCACAGATGCGGAGAAGGTGCATTTTGCCGCACATCAGCTTGATGGACCCGCAACATCATGGTGGGAGAATTTTACAGCCACTTATCCTATCGACACTATCACATGGGACCAGTTTCAGCAGGCTTTCCGTACTGCTCATGTTTCAGCAGGAGCTATGGCCATGAAGAAGCGTGAGTTTCGCAACTTGCGCCAAGGAGGACGTACAGTTGGCCAGTATGTGGATGATTTCAGTAAGTTAGCACGTTATGCCCCAGATGACGTTGCTACGGATGCAGCTAAGCATGAGAAGTTTCTGGAAGGACTAAATGATGAGCTAAGCATGCAGTTGATGGTAGCAACCTTCAACAACTGCCAGGAGTTGGTAGATAGAGCTCTCATGATTGAAGGGAAGCAGCAGCAGATTGACAACCGTAAGAGGAAGTATGGAGAAGGGAAGTACAATTCAGGAGCTCAGCAGAAGCCATGTTTTACCCCGAACTCGGGAGGACCCTTTCAGCATACCCATGGAGGAGGGAGCTCACACAACCATAGTGGCCCCAAGAATGGTAATGGGAATGGAGTAAGCAATGACCAGAACCGTACCAACCCATCAACCCCAGCCAAGAAGGACCTGAGCCACGTCACTTGATACAAGTGTCAGAAGACTGGATATTATGCTAATAAATGTCCTGAAGCTAAGAATGGAAATGGCAATGGGAGCTCTTGGAAGAAACCGAACCCTTTCAACAGGGGACAGGTGAACCACATTAATGTGGAGGAGGTTGAAGCCCAGCCAGATGCAGTAATAGGTAAGTTTTTGGTTAAGTCATTTACTGCAATCGTTCTTTTCGATACTGGTGCATCGCATTCATATATATCAAGGGGATTTGTGGATAAGCATAAACTGCCCACCAAGGTTCTTAGAACACCTATGTTAGTAAGCTCACCAGGAGCGGAATATATGGCCCGTCAAGGATGTTTTCAAGTGCCATTGACCATAGGTAGGCATGTTTTCCCCTCGGATTTGATAATTTTGGAGTCGCAAGGTTTAGATGTGATTCTGGGTATGGATTGGCTATCGATGTATGGAGGAAACATCGATTGCGCCAGTAAGTCGATTTTGCTTACCACCCCAGAAGGAAGAAGGATCAAGTATGTATCCCGACACGAGCTGAAGAGGACTCAAGTGAATTCCTTATCAGGAGTTGTACAAGAGGAAGTACCAGTGGTGAAGGATTTCCCTGACGTATTTCCAGAAGAGTTGCCAGGCATGCCACCGGATAGAGACATTGAGTTTTTGATTGAGCTTTTGCCAGGCACAGGGCCGATATCTAAGAGACCGTACAGGATGCCCCCACAGTATTTGGAGGAAATTAAGAAGCAGATTAAGGAGCTACTGGATAAAGGCAATATTCGCCCAAGTTCTTCACCTTGGGGATCGCCAGTACTTCTGGTAGAGAAGAAGGATGGATCATTGAGGATGGTTGTTGATTATCGAGGATTGAATGAAGTGACAATCAAGAATAAGTACCCACTAACGATGATCAATGATCTATTTGACCAGCTGCAAGGAGCTAAGGTATTTTCCAAGATCGATCTGCGATCAGGGTACCACCAGTTGAAGATTCAAGAGCAGGACATACCAAAGACAACTTTTACCACCAGGTACGGGCTATATGAGTATACCGTTATGTCATTCCGTCTGACTAACGCACCTACCTATTTTATGAACATGATGAACAAGGTGTTTATGGAGTTTCTGGATAAGTTCGTCGTGGTGTTCATTGATGATATTCTGGTCTATTCGAAGAATGAAGAGGAGCATAAGGAGCATTTGCTTTGGTACTCAGGAAGCTCAGAGAACATCAGTTATATGCCAAGTTCAGCAAATGTGAGTTTTGGTTGAAGGAAGTTGGATTCCTCGGACATGTTATATCCGGAGAAGGAATAGCAGTAGACCCCACCAAAGTTGTCACTGTGACAAACTGGAAGCCCCAACGACAGTTGGAGAGATCCGGAGTTTTCGTGGACTCGCAGGATACTACCAAAGGTTCTTGAGAATTTCTCGAATATTACGAAGCCCATGACGGAGTTGTTGAAGAAGGACACCAAGTTCAATTGGACTGAGGAATGTGAGGCCAGTTTCCAGGAGTTGAAGAAACGTTTGGTTACATCACCAGTGTTGATTATGCCAGATCAGCGCAAGGATTATGAGGTGTATTGTGATGCTTCACGTCGAGGACTTGGAGCAGTGCTTATGCAGGAGGGAAGAGTTGTTTCGTACGCCTCACGACAGCTTAAGCCCCATGAGTTGAATTATGCTACCCATGATTTGGAGTTAGTAGCCGTAGTGCACGCATTGAAGACATGGAGACATTTTCTCATCGAAAGCCATTCAGAGGTGTACACGGATCACAAGAGCTTGAAGTACATCTTCACACAAAAGGAGCTGAATCTCAGGCAAAGGAGATGATTAGAGCTCATTAAGGATTATGATATGAGATTGCATTATCACCCCGAAAAGGCTAATGTAGTAGCCGATGCGTTGAGCCGCAAGAGCCATGTCAAAACACTCATGACCGGAGAGTTACCTAAGGAGTTAGCCGAGGATCTTCGCGAGCTATGTTTGGAGATAGTTCCGAGAGGCTATGTAGCAGCATTGGAGATTCAGTCCACTTTGATGGATAAGATCATAGAAGCTCAGAAGACAGACAAGGATATTGCCGAGATAAAGGAGAAGATGAGCAAAGGAAATGCTAAAGGATTTCGTGAGGATGAGCACGATACCCTATGGTTTGAGGACCGCATTTATGTGCCTAATGATCCGGAGATCAGGAAGTTGATTCTACAAGAGGCCCATGATTCACCGTATTCGATTCACCCAGGAAATACCAAGATGTATCTGGATTTGAAGGACACTTTCTGGTGGACCGGAATGAAGAAGGATATTGTGGAGTATGTAGCAGTTTGCGATGTATGTCAGAGAGTGAAGGAAGAGCATCAGAAGCCAGCCGGATTGCTACAGCCATTGCCGATACCCGAATGGAAGTGGGATAAGCTAGGCATGGATTTTATCACAGGATTGCCCAAGACTCATTCGGGCTATGACTCAATATGGGCTGTAGTCGATCGTTTGACGAAGGTAGCTCATTTCATCCCAGTGAAGACCACTTACACCAGTGCCAAGTTGGCGAAGATATACATGACCAGGATCGTATGTCTGCATGGAGTTCCGAGGAGCATTGTATCAGATAGAGGAACCTAGTTTACCTCAAAGTTCTGGAATCAGTTGCATGAAACTTTGGGTACCAGGCTAGAGTTCAATACAGCTTTTCATCCACAGACAGATGGACAGACCGAGAGAGTCAATCAGATTCTGGAGGACATGTTGAGAGCTTGTGCGCTAAATTATGGATCTAGTTGGGACAACAATTTGCCATATGCAGAGTTCTCTTACAACAACAGTTATCAATCCAGTTTGAAGATGGCCCCTTTCGAAGCCTTGTACGGAAGGAGGTGCAGAACACCATTGTTGTGGGATGAAGTTGGAGACCGTCAGTTGTTTGGGCCAGATTTGATTAAAGAGTCTGAACAGAAGGTGAAGTTGATTCACGATAGGCTCAAGGTAGCCCAATCCAGGCAGAAGAGCTATGCGGATTCTAAATGCAAGGAGACAGTTTACGAAGTCGGAGACAGAGATTATCTTCGTGTATATCCACTTCGAGGAGTTAAGCGCTTTGGAGTTAAGGGAAAGTTAGCGCCACGTTTTGTGGGACCATACAAAGTTTTGGAACGTATGGGAGAAGTTGCTTACAAGTTGGAGTTGCCCGAAGGATTGTCAGGAGTTCATGATGTATTCCACGTTTCCCAGTTGAAGAAGTGCCACACAAAGATGGCGGATATACCGCTAAGAGATACAGTGCCTCTGGAAGCGATTCAGCTGGATAGTGATTTGACCTATGAGGAGAAACCAGTCAAGATTCTCGAGTTTGCCAGCCGAGTCACACGCAGCAAGGTCATCAAGTTTTGCAAAGTTCAGTGGAGCCACCATACCGAGGATGAAGCCAACTGGGAGCGAGAGAAAGATCTACTGAAGGACCACCCTCACCTATTTTCTAGCCAACCCAAATCTCGAGGGCAAGATTCATCTTAAGGGGGGTAGGTTTGTCAATTTGGAATGTTATACATTAGATCCTTTTTGCATGTCATATTTTATTGCATTTTGGCTTGATCCTAGAAATTTCACGCAACTCCAGGACCCACGGAGAGAGTTGGAGATTTTGTTATTTTCATATTTGAGTTTTCTCAAATTTTGAAGATAAGATCATTCGATTTTAATTATTTTATCTTTGAATATTTCTTATACAAAAATAAAAGAGAGGGAATAAAATGACTTTCCAAAAATAAAGAAATATTGAGGATTTAATAATAAAATCAAATAAGATCTTATTTTGGAGTTTATCGCTATTTTATTTGAATTTAGGAAAAATGCGCGTTTTCAAAATTGCATTTAGCCCCCAAATAAATGTTCATCTTGTCCGGCTTATTTTTAGAGGACGGGGAAAATTTATTCGGGATTTTTGGAGTCCGTTTGCTATTTCTTTTCTTTCTTTTTCTGCACGTCGTAATTATTTTTTACAAAAAATTACCGCCTTACCGGGCCGTGTCCGACCTGGACACTGCGCCCGGGTGGCCTTTAAAGGCCAACGGCCCGCCCCGGGCTGAAACCCTCGCCACCAGCCCTGCCCCGCCCCCAGACTTGCGCCGCCGCCGCCGGATCCCGCCGCGCCGCCGTCCCTCGCCGCGCCGCCCGTCCCGATCGCTGCCGCCCGTCGCCGCCACCACCCACCGCCACCACCGGAGCCTGTCGCTGGACCTCACCGGAGGTAGCCGCCCCGCCGCCGGCGGTTTTCTAAGAAAAACTGCCTGGTTTTTTTAATAAAAACCACAGTTTATTTTTTTAGATTGGTTTAGTTTGGTTTTTTTCAGTTTATTTATTTTGCGGGCGTTCGTCCGTATGTTCGTTTTAACGAATGGTTTTTGTCGCTTAGCCGCAGACAGCGAACGTTCGTTCGTTAGCCTGTTCGTCCGTTTTTCTTTTTCTCGGATTTTCTGCGATTATTTCCGATCGCGATTTCTGATCTAATTTTTGTTCTAGTATAACTTTTCGCTCGTTTATCGGAATCAGGCGATTCAAGCGCCTAGAGTTTCATCTCGAAACCCTCTTTTCGTTTAACCAACTCAAACAAGTTTTTGCTACAATAAAATTTGACTTAGGTCCAGATTAGTAAATGAAGCTTATTTCTTTCGCCGTTTGACTTTCGTTGCTTCGTTTGATTTGATTCTTTTTGCAAACCGGAGTTCTTAAGTTGAACTTTCTGGTTAGATATCTTATTTGAGTTTTACCTATGCATTAGATGAGTGCTTATAGTATGCTTGTTTGTTTGCGATAGAGTACCCGGAGTGCGCCGCTTGCTACTACGAGTCTCTAGGTTTGACGGATCATCAGCAAGGCAAGTAACACTTTGATCATATCCCTTTTCATACCCAGTTTTTATTGCATTAGATCAATCCTCAAACAATTGCATGATTAGGATCTGTTTAACATGTGGGTTTTGGGAAAGTAGATGAGGTAGTGCCTATTACCTGTTTATTATCAAACCTTTGGGAGTTACTTCTACATTTGCTTATATCGCTATGCTATGCTAGTAGACGTGGATTGAGTGAGTGTATCCATGACAAATGTGAGATTTGTTAAATTAATGGTTTACTTAAGGTGGCAACTTTAATACACATCTGGGTGGATTGAGGCACCTGGGGAACCCAGTGTTGCCTGTATTTTTGGAAATCCCGGGGTACCGTGTGATTCTCCTATGGACCGCCACCCAGGCTCAAAGGGATCATGAGATTGTTCATGCTAGAAACTTCCGTGTGCAGTCGCAAGCTACTATGGGCTCTAGCATAGTTGACTAAGTCGTGTGAACTCTTAAAGTGGTAGACTAGCAGATGTAGGGGAAAGTAGGTGTAACTGTCTACCCATCGTAAGGTGCAAACGCTTTTGAAAGACTATGTCTCGGTCATCCATTTCTTAAACACCTTGTAGTGCGAGAATTCCAATGAAGGATATTGAGTCTTGCGGGGAAAAGTGCGCAAACCTCTGCAGAGCGTTTAAACTAATCATGGTTAGCCGTGTCCCCGGTTATGGATGTTTTGAGTATCTAGTACCTGGATTATCATGTGAATATCATCATGATCTTAATTTAATTTGTTGGGTTTTAATGATGATACTTAATTGGGATTGAGTTGCGTGAACCTTCTCAATGTTTAACAACCACCATGATAGTTAAATAAAATTTATTCCTTTGTTGTAGGGAAAAATTGGCTTTATGAAAAACTGTAACCATAGAGCTTACCACCGGCCATATATGCATGTAGTATGGCATTATTCTGTTCATTGCTCTCTATGTGTTACATTGCCAGCATATTCCATGTGCTGACCTGTTTTCGGGCTGCAACGTTCATGTTGTAGACTTTTCAGACGACGAGTAAGGTGCCTTAGGTCGTGGTATTATACTCAGTGATGTCGTTGGAGTTGATGGACTCGCTTATCTTCCAAGTCTTCCGCTGTTATCGTTATTAGATGGCCTTAAGTTATATTTATTGTAATAAGTTATCTTTTGAGACATTCGATGTAATAAGGGTGTGATTGCTACTCTGTTATAAATCCTTCAAGTATTGTGCGTGTCAGCATTACCAATCCAGGGATGACACTAAAGCACAGAGATCAGACTGTTTGAGGTCTGGTCGCTACAAGTGGCTCTGGATCGATAGACCTCCTCGATGACATATGATCATTCCCATTTGGAGAGGAGTTTTCGTGCAAAGAATCTGAAACAAGAGTTGTACAAAAGAACATATTCTCCAACTTTGAACTCGCACTTTTGGATTCTTTTGTCATGCCATCTTTTAACTTTTTCTTTGAATAACTTTGCATTTTCATAAGCCTGGGTTCTCCATTCGCCTAATGAGCTAATATCAAATAACCTCTTTTCATCAGCAAGTTTGAAATCATAGTTGAGTTCTTTAATTTCCCAATATGCTTTATGTTCTAACTCAAGAGGCAAATGACAAGCTTTTCCATAAACCATTTTATATGGGGACATACCCATAGGATTTTTATAAGCTATTCTATAAGCCCAAAGTGCATCATCTAATTTCTTAGACCAATTCTTCCGGGACCTATTGACAATCTTTTGTAAGATTAGTTTTATTTCTCTATTGCTAAGTTCAACTTGACCACTAGACTGAGGATGATAAGGTGATGCAATTCTAGGGTTAACATCATACTTAGCAAGCATTTTTCGGAAAGCACCATGAATAAAGTGTGAACCACCATCAGTCGTTAAATACCTAGGGACTCCAAACCTTGAGAAAATAACTTCCTTAAGCATATTAATAGAGGTGTTGTAATCAGCACTACTGGTTGGAATAGCTTCTACCCACTTAGTAACATAATCAACAGCAACCAAAATATGTGTATACCCATTAGAGGAAGGAAAAGGTCCCATGAAATCAAATCCCAAACATCAAATGGTTCAACAGCAAGTAAATAATTCATAGGCATTTCTTGACGCTTACCTATATTACCTATTCTTTGACATTCATCACAAAACGAGACAAACTTACGGGCATCCTTGAAGAGAGTAGGACAATAAAAACCAGATTGCAATACCTTATGAGCGGTTCTGTCTCCCGCCTGATGTCCTCCATAAGCCTCAGAGTGACATTTCCGTAGGATTTGTTCATGTTCATGCTCAGGTACACAACGTCTAATAATACCATCTACTCCTTTATAAAGATGTGGGTCATCCCAAAAGTAATATCTTAAATCATTGAAGAATTTTTTTTCTTTTGTTGGTATGTAAAGCTAGGTGGTATGTATTTAGCAACAATATAATTAGCATAGTCAGCATACCAAGGTGTACTATTAGAAATATTTATTGCAGCTAATTGTTCATCAGGAATGCTATCATTAATAGGTTATGGGTCATCAAGAATATTTTCAAGCCTAGACAAGTTATCAGCTACGGGGTTCTCCGCTCCTTTCCTATCAGTGATATGCAAATCAAATTCTTGTAGCAGGAGACCCCACCTAATGAGTCTAGGTTTAGCATCTTTCTTTTCCATAAGATATTTTATAGCGGCATGATCGGTGTGAACAATCACTTTAGAATCAACAATGTAAGATCTGAATTTATCACAAGCAAACACCACTACTAAGAATTCTTTTTCAGTAGTAGCATAATTTTGTTGAGCGTTGTCTAGAGTTTTATTGGCATAATGAATAACATTCAGTTTCTTATCAACTCTTTTCCCTAGAACAACACCGACAACATAATCACTAGCATCACACATAATCTCAAAAGGCAAGTTCCAATCAGGTGGTTGAACAACAGGTGCAGTAATTAAGGCTTTCTTTAGTGTTTCAAAGGCTTCCAAGCAATCATCATCAAACACAAAGGGAATATCCTTTTGCAAAAGATTTGTAACAAGACTAGAAATTTTAGAAAAGTTTTTGATAAACCTCCTATAGAAACCAGCATGACCAAGGAAACTACGAATACCTTTAATATCTTTAGGACATGTCATTTTCTCTATTGCATCAACCTTGGCCTTGTCCACCTCAATGCCTCTTTCAGAAATTTTATGGCCCAAAACAATACCTTCGTTAACCATAAAGTGGCACTTCTCCCAATTCAAGACAAGATTTGTTTGTTCACATCTCTGCAAAACTCGATCAAGATTGCTTAAACAATCATCAATAGACATCCCATAAACGGAAAAGTCATCCATGAAAACCTCAACAATCTTTTCACAAAAATCAGAGAATATAGTAATCATACATCTTTGGAAGGCAGCAGGTGCATTACATAAACCAAAAGGCATACGTCTATAAGCATAAGTTCCAAAAGGACAAGTAAAAGTGGTCTTTTCTTGATCAGGTTGTGAAACAGGTATTTGTGAAAAACCAGAATGTCCATCAAGGAAGCAAAAATGTGTGTGCTTAGATAATCTTTCTAACATTTGATCAATAAAAGGCAGAGGGTAATGATCTTTTCTACTTGCTTTGTTTAATTTTCTATAATCAATTACCATTCTATAGCCTGTGATAATTCTTTGTGGAATAAGCTCATTCTTATCATTAGGAACAACAGTAATACCTCCCTTCTTAGGGAAACAATAAATAGGACTTTCCCATCTACTATCAGCTATAGGATAGATTATACCTGCTTCCAGAAGTTTCAATATTTCCGTTCTTACCACTTCTTTCATCTTTGGGTTTAGCCGACGTTGGTGATCAACAATGGGTTTATCATCAGGTTCTATTAATCTTGTGCTGACACAGAGTGGGACTAATGCCCTTAAGATCATCAAGAGTATATCCGATAGCAGCTCTATGCTTCCTTAGAACTTTTAATAATATTTCTTCTTCATATTCTGAAAGGTTAGCACTAATAATAACAAGATATATCTTTTTCTCATCAAGATAAGCATATTTCAAAGTGGCTGGCAATTGTTTTAATTTAAACACAGGACCACCTTTAGGTGGAGGAGGACCTCCTAGAGTTTCAATAGGAAAATTGTGTTTAAGCAGAGGTTGTTGTTCGAAAAAGATTCTATCTATTTCATTTCTTTCATGCATATGCAAATCATTTTCATGGTCTAGCAAATATTGTTCCAAAGGATCAATAGGAGGTACAACAATAGAAGCAAGACCAATAATTTCATCCTTAGTAGGCAAATCTTTCTTATGAGGTTTTATACTAAACTTAGAAAAATAAATTCATGAGATTCATCACCAAAGCTAACACCGACAGTTTGTTCCTTACAATCTATTCTGGCATTGGCAGTGTTCAAGAAAGGTCTACCAAAGATAATGGGACAAAAGTCATCTTGTGGGGGTCCAAGAACAAGAAAATCAGTAGGGTATTTTATTTTCCCACACAAGACTTCAACACCTCTAAGAATCCCAATCGGTGATATAGTATCTCTATTGGCAAGTTTAATAGTGACATATATGTCTTCTATTTCAGTTTGTGATATTTCATTCTTAATTTCTTCATATAAGGAAAAAGGAATAGCAATCACACTAGCACATTGGTCACATAACCCTTGATAACAGTGATCTCCTATCTTAATTGAGACAACAGGCATGCCAACAGCTGGTCTATGTTTATCATTTTCATCGGGTTTGGCAATTCTAGAAGCTTCATCATAGAAGTAAATAACGTGCCCATCAATATTATCGACCAAGAGATCTTTAATCATAGCAACACTTGGTTCAACTCTGATTTGTTCAGGTGGTTTGGGTGTTCTAACATAACTTTTGTTAACCACAGTTGAAGCTTTAGCATGTTACTTCATCCGGTTCTTTAACTTCTTGTTTAATGGGTGGATGATATTTAAACCACTTCTCCTTAGGGAGATCAACATGAGTAGCAAAAGATTCACAAAAGGAAGCTACTATCTTAGAGTCAAGTCCATATTTAGTGCTAAACTTTTTAAAAGCATCGGTATTCATAAAAGATTTAACACAATCAAACTTAGGTCCAATACTTGACTCTTTACCTTCGTCGAGTTCCCAATCTTCAGAGTTGCGTTTAATTCTTTCTAAAAGATCCTACTGGAATTCAATAGTCTTTTTCATACAAGAAGCAGTACAAGAAGTATCGAGCATGGATTGATCATTACGAGAAAGCCAAGCATAAAAATTCTGAATAATAATTTCTCTCGAGAGCTCATGATTGGGGCATGAATATAACATTGACTTAAGCCTCCCCCAAGCTAGAGCAATACTTTCTCCTTCATGAGGCCAAAAATTATATATATAATTCCGATCACGATGAACTAGACGCATAGGATAATGTTTTTGATGAAATTCCAATTTCAACCGATTCCAGTTCCAAGATCCAATATCATAGCATAGCCTATACCATGTCAATGATTTTCCCTTCAAAGATAAATGGAAAACCTTCTTCTTAGCTTCATCTCCGAGCAAACCTGCAATCTTAAACAATCCACAAATTTCATCCACATATATCAAGTGCATAACAGGATGTTCGGTTCCATCTCCTGCATAAGGATTAGCTAGCAGTTGTTCTAACATACCCGAAGGAATTTCATATTCAATATTTTCAGTAGGTGCAGTAGGTTGAGGGGTAACTAATTGTGGTTCCGATCGAGGTGACGATACCCCGAACAAACCCCTCAAAGGATTGTTTTCCATAGTAGCAAGTGACAATAAATTTTAGCATGTAGTAATAATGTTTCCTTACCAATTTCCACTTACCAAGAGCGCTTCACTCCCTGGCAACGGCGCCAAAAAATAGCCTTGATGACCCACAAGTATATGGGGTCAATTGTAGCCTTTTCGATAAGTAAGAGTGTCGAACCCAATGAGGAGCAGAAGGAAATGACAAGTGGTTTTCAGCAAGGTAATGTCTGCAAGTGCTAAAATTGTAAGTACCAAGATAATCTGTAACGAGCAAGTAACGATAGTAGAAACAAAAGTGCAGCAATGTAGCCCAATCCTTTTGAGGCAAAGGATAGGCCAAAACGCTCTCTTATGATAAGCAAAGTGTTCTTTAGGGTACACGGGAATTTCATCTAGTCATTTTCATCATGTTGGCTTAATTCGTGTTCGCTACTTTGATAATTTGATATGTGGGTGGACCGATGCTTAGGTTCTGTTCTTACTTGAACAAACCTCCTACTTATTATTAACCCTCTCGCAAGCATCCGTAACTACGAGAAAAGTATTAATAATAAATTCTAACCACAACATTAAACTTTTGGATCCAATCGGTCCCTTACGGAATAGCGCATAAACTGGGGTTTAAGCTTCTGCCACTCTCGCAAACCATCATCTAATAACTACTCCACAATGTATTCCCTTAGGCCCAAATATGGTGAAGTGTCATGTAGTCAACGTTCACATGACACCACTAAGGGAATCACAACATACATATCATCAAAATGTCGAACACATATCAAGTTCACAGGATTACTTGCAACATAATTTCTCCCGTGACCTCCAGAACGAAAGTAACTACTCAAATGATACTCATGCTGAAGATTAGAGGGGTATTAAATAGCATAATGGATCTGAACATATAATCTTCCACCAAATAAACCATATAGTAATCAACTACAAGATGTAATCAACACTACTAGTCACTCACAAGCACCAATCTATAGTTCCGGTACAAAGATTGAACACGAGAGATGAACTAGGGTTTGAGAGGAGTTGGTGTTGTTGAATATGTAGATGAAGATAGCACTCCCCAAGATGGGAGAGTTGTTGGTGATGATGATGACGATTATTTCCCCCTTCGGGAGGAAAGTTCCCCCGATGGAATCGCTTCGCCGGAGGGAAAAAGTGCTCTTGACCAAGTTCCGCCTCGAGATAGCGGCGCTTCGTCCCGAAAGTCCTCTCTCTAATTATTTTAGGTCAAAATTACTTATATACTAGAAGACGGGCACCAGAGGTAGGCCGAGGGGGGCAGCACCCACCAGGGCGTGCCTGGGCCTCTTGGCATGCCCAGGTGGGTTGTGCCCACCTGGTGGCTCCCCTCTGGTACTTATTTGCTCCAATATTTATTAAATATTCCATAAAAATCCTCGTGATGTTTCATCTCATTTGGAGTTGTGCAGAATAGGTGGCTTGACGTAGCTTTTTCAGGTATAGATTTCCAGCTGCCAGAATTCTCCCTCTTTGTGATACCTTGCATATTATGAGAGAAAAGGCATTAGAATTACTCCAAAAAGCCTTATTATACAATAAAACATCATAAATAATAGTAGCAAAACATGATGCAAAATGGACGTATGAAAACTCCATAAAGTTGGACTTTGGGAATCACTTGATTATGAATCATTTGATACTTGCGAAACCATGCCTTATGGGCAAGATGACTAAAACTCCCTTCTCCGGACAATGGAACGAGCTAATGACTTATTGGAAATAATATAACGATGTATGCGGTCCGATGAGTGTTGTTGCTCATGGCGGGTATCATTATTTTCTGACCTTCAGAGATGATTTGAGCAAATATGGGTATATCTACTTAATGAAACACAAGTCTGAAACATTTGAAAAGTTCAAAGAATTTCAGAGTGAAGTGGAGAATCATCGTAACAAGAAAATAAAGTTTCTATGATCTGATCGTGGAGGAGAATATTTGAGTTATGAGTTTGGCCTTCATTTAAAACAATGTGGAATAGTTTCACAGCTCACGCCACCTAGAACACCACAGCGTAATGGTGTATCCGAACGTCGTAACCGCACTTTATTAGATATGGTGCGATCTATGATGTCTCTTACCGATTTACCACTATCGTTTTGGGGTTATGCATTAGAGACGGCTAAATTTACTTTAAATAGGGCACCGTAAAAATCCGTTGAGACGACACTGTAGGAACTGTGGTTTGGCAACAAACCTAAACTGTTGTTTCTTAAAGTTTGGGGATGTGATGCTTATGTCAAAAGGCTTCAGCCTGATAAGCTCGAACCCAAATCAGAGAAGTGTGTCTTCATAGGATACCCCAAGGATACAATTGGCTATACCTTCTACCACAAGTCCGAAGGCAAAATCTTTGTTGCTAAGAACAGAACATTTCTAGAGAAGGAGTTTCTCTCGAAAGAAGTGAGTGGGAGGAAAGTAGAACTTGATGAGGTAATTGTACCTACTCTCAATTTGGAAAGCAACACATCCGAGAAATCTGTTCCCGTGATGCCTACACCAACTCGAGGGGAAACTAATGATAAGGATCATGAAACTACAGATCAAGTTGCTATAGAACCTCAAAGGTCAAACAGAGCATGGTCCCCATTAGAGTGGTACGGTAATCCTATTCTAGAGGTCATGTTACTTGACCATGACGAGCCTACGAACTATGAAGAAGCTATGATGATCCCAGATTCCAATAAATGGCTTGAGGCCATGAAATTTGAGAGAGGATCCATATATGAGAACAAAGTGTAGACTTTGGTGGATCTGCCCGATGATCGGCGACCCATAGAGAATAAATGGATCTTCAAGAAGACTGACGCTGATGGTAATGTTACTATCTATAAAGCTCAGTTTGTTGCAAAATGTTTTCGACAAATTCAAGGAGTTGACACAATGAGACTTCCTCACCTGTAGCGATGCTTAAGTCTGTCCGAATCATGTTAGCAATTGCCGCATTTTATGATTATGAAATCTGGCAAATGGATGTCAAAACTGCATTCCTTAATGGATTTCTTAAAAAGAGTTGTATATGATGCAACCAGAAGGTTTTGTCAATCCTAAAGGTGCTAACAAAGTGTGGAAGCTCCAGCGATCCATTTATGGACTGGTGCAAGCATCTCAGAGTCGGAATATACGATTTGATGAGGTGATCAAAGCATATGGTTTTATACAACCTATTGGAGAAGCCTGTATTTACAAGAAAGTGAGTGGGAGCTCTATAGAATTTCTAATATTATATGTGGATGACATAGTGTTGATTGAAAATGATGTAGAATTTCTAAATAGCATAAAAGGATACTTGAATAAGAGTTTTTCAATGAAAAACCTCGGTGGAGCTGCTTATATATTAGGCATCAATATCTATAGAGATAGATCAAGACGCTTGATAAGATATTCACAAAGCACATACCTTGATAAAGTTTTGAAGAAGTTCAAAATGAATCAGACAAAGAAAGGGTTCTTGCCTGTGTTACAAGGTGTGTGAAGTTGAGTCAGACTCAATGCCCGACCACTGCAGAAGATAGAGAGAAAATGAAAGTCATTCCCTATGCCTTAGCCATAGGTTCTATCATGTATGCTATGTTGTGTACCAGACCTGATGTGTGCCTGGCTATAAGTTTAGCAGGGAGGTACCAAAGTAATCCAGGAGTGGATCACTGGACAGCGGTCAAGAACATCCGGAAGTACCTGAAAAGGACTAGGGATATGTTCCTCGTTTATGGAGGTGACAAAGAGCTTGTCGTAGGTGGTTACATTGACGCTAGTTTTGACACTGATCCGGATGATCTAAGTGTTGGGGAACATTGCAGAAAATTAAAAATTTTCCTACGGTTTCACCAAGACCCATCTATGAGTACATCTAAGCAACAAGTCATGGGAGAGAGATTGCATCTACATACCACTTGTAGATCGCGTGCGGAAGCGTTAAAGGGAACGGGGATGATGGAGTCGTACTCGTCGTGATCCAAATCACCGATGACCAAGTGCTTAACGGACAACACCTCCGCGTTCAACACAAGTACGGAGCGGATGACGTCTCCTCCTTCTTGATCCAGCAAGGGGGAAGGAGAGGTTGAGGAAGAAGGCTCCAGCAGCAGCACGACGGCGTGATGATGGTGGAGAGGCAGTACTCCGACAGGGCTTCGCCAAGCACTCGACGGAGGAGGAGAGGTGTTGGGGAGGGGAGGGGCTGCGCCTTGGATCAGGTGTTCAGCCCTCCCCTCGCCCCTCTATTTATAGGGGAAGGGGGAAGGGGGCCGGCCCCCTCTAGATGAGATCTAGAGGGGGGTGGCGGCCAGGGAGGGGGGCTTGCCCCCCAAGCAAGGGGGGCGCCCCCACTAGGGTTCCCCCCCCAACCCTAGGCGCATGGGCCCAAAGGGGGGGCGCCCAGCCCTCCAGGGGCTGGTTCCCTGCCCCTTGCAGCCCATGAGGCCCTCCGAGAGGCGTGGCCCCTCCCGGTGGACCCCCGAAACCCCTCCGGTGGCCCCGGTACAATACCGATATGCCCCCGAAACTTTCCGGTGTCCGTATGACAACTTCCCATATATAAATCTTCACCTCCGGACCATTCCGGAACTCCTCATGACATCCGGGATCTCATCTGGGATTCCGAACAACATTCGGTAATCACATACAAGTCTTCCTAATAACCCTAGCGTCACCGAACCTTAAGTGTGTAGACCCTACGGGTTCGAGAAACACGCAGACATGACCGAGACGGCTCTCCGGTCAATAACCAACAGCGAGATCTGGATACCCATGTTGGCTCCCACATGCTCCTCGATGATGTCATCGAATGAACCACGATGTCGAGGATTCAATCAACCCCGTATACAATTCCCTTTGTCAATCGGTATGTTACATGCCCGAGACTCGATCGTCGGTATCCCAATACCTCGTTCAGTCTCGTTACCAGCAAGTCACTTTACTCGTACCGTAATGCATGATCCCGTGACCAAACACTTGGTCACTTTGAGCTCATTATGATGATGCATTACCGAGTGGGCCCAGAGATACCTCTCCGTCATACGGAGTGACAAATCCCAGTCTCGATCCGTGTCAACCCAACAGACACTTTCGGAGATACCTGTAGTGCACCTTTATAGTCACCCAGTTACGTTGTGACGTTTGGTACACCCAAAGTACTCCTACGGTATCCGGGAGTTACACGATCTCATGGTCTAAGGAAGAGATACTTGACATTGGAAAAGCTCTAGCAAAACGAACTACACGATCTTGTGCTATGCTTAGGATTGGGTCTTGTCCATCACATCATTCTCCTAATGATGTGATCCCGTTGTCAATGACATCTAATGTCCATAGTCAGGAAACCATGACTATCTGTTGAACAACGAGCTAGTCAACTAGAGGCTTACTAGGGACGTATTAGGTCTAAGTATTCACACGTGTATTACGATTGCCGGATAATACAATTATAGCATGAATAAAAGACAATTATCATGAACAAGGAAATATAATAATAATCCTTTTATTATTGCCTCTAGGGCATATTTCCAACAGTCTCCCACTTGCACTAGAGTCAATAATCTAGTTACATTGTGATGAATCGAACACCCATAGAGTTCTGGTGTTGATCATGTTTTGCTCGCTAGAGAGGTTTAGTCAACGGATCTGCGACATTCAGATCCGTATGTACTTTGCAAATATCTATGTCTCCATCTTGAACATTTTCACGAATGGAGTTGAAGCGACGCTTGATGTGCCTGGTCTTCTTGTGAAACCTGGGCTCCTTGGCAAGGGCAATAGCTCCAGTGTTGTCACAGAAGAGTTTGATCGGCCCCGACGCATTGGGTATGACTCCTAGGTCGGTGATGAACTCCTTCACCCAAATTGCTTCATGCGCTGCCTCCGAGGCTGCCATGTACTTTGCTTCACATGTAGATCCCGCCACGACGCTCTGCTTGCAGCTGCACCAGCTTACTGCTCCACCATTCAACATATACACGTATCCGGTTTGTGACTTAGAGTCATCCAGATCTGTGTCGAAGCTAGCGTCGACGTAACCCTTTACGGCGAGCTCTTCGTCACCTCCATAAACGAGAAACATGTCCTTTGTCCTTTTCAGGTACTTTAGGATATTCTTGACCGCTGTCCAGTGTTCCTTGCCAGGATTACTTTGGTACCTTCCTACCAAACTTACGGCAAGATTAACATCAGGTCTGGTACACAGCATGGCATACATAATAGATCCTATGGCTGAAGCATAGGGGATGACACTCATCTCTTCTTTATCTTTTGCCGTGGTCGGGCATTGAGCTGAGCTCAATCTCACACCTTGCAATACAGGCAAGAACCCTTTCTTGGACTGATCCATTTTGAACTTCTTCAAAATCTTATCAATGTATGTGCTTTGTGAAAGACCTATGAGGCGTCTCGATCTATCCCTATAGATCTTGATGCCTAATATGTAAGCAGCTTCTCTAAGGTCCTTCATTGAAAAACACTTATTCAAGTAGGCCTTAATGTTGTCCAAAAGTTCTATATCATTTCCCATCAAAAGTATGTCATCTACATATAATATGAGAAGTGCTACAGAGCTCCCACTCACTTTCTTGTAAATGCAGGCTTCTCCATAAGTCTGCATAAACCCAAACGCTTTGATCATCTCATCAAAGCGAATGTTCCAACTCCGAGATGCTTGCACCAACCCATAAATGGATCGCTGGAGCTTGCATACTTTGTTAGCATTCTTAGGATCGACAAAACTCTCCGGCTGCATCATATACAGTTCTTCCTTAAGATGCCCGTTAAGGAATGCCGTTTTGACGTCCATCTGCCATATATCATAATCATAGTATGCGGCAATTGCTAACATGATTCATATGGACTTCAGCTTCGCTACGAGAGAGAATGTCTCATCATAGTCAACCCCTTGAACTTGCCGATAACCCTTAGCGACAAGTCGAGCTTTATAGACGGTAATGTTACCATCCACGTCCGTCTTCTTCTTAAAGATCCATTTGTTTTCTATTGCTCGCCGATCATCGGGCAAGTCTGTCAAAGTCCATACTTTGTTTTCATACATGAATTCTATCTCGGATTGCATGGCTTCAAGCCATTTGTTGGAATCTGGGCCCGCCATCGCTTCTTCATAGTTCGAAGGTTCACCGTTGTCTAACAACATGATTTCCAGGACAGGGTTGCCATACCACTCTGGTGTGGAACGTGTCCTTGTGGACCTACGAGGTTCAGTAGCAACTTGATCCAAAGTACCTTGATCATAATCATTAATTTCCTCTCCAGTTGGTGTAGGCACCACAGGAACATTTTCTTGAGCTGCACTACTTTCCGGTTCAAGAGGTAGTACTTCATCGAGTTCTACTTTCCTCCCACTTACTTCTTTCGAGAGAAACTCTTTTTCCAGAAAGGATCCGTTCTTGGCAACAAAGATCTTGCCCTCGGATCTTAAGTAGAAGGTATACCCAATGGTTTCCTTAGGGTATCCTATGAAGACGCATTTTTCCGACTTGGGTTCGAGCTTTTCAGGTTGAAGTTTCTTGACATAAGCATCACATCCCCAAACTTTTAGAAACGACAGCTTAGGTTTCTTCCCAAACCATAATTCATACGGTGTCGTCTCAACAGATTTAGACGGTGCCCTATTTAAAGTGAATGCAGCTATCTCTAGAGCGTATCCCCAAAATGATAGCGGTAAATCGGTAAGAGACATCATAGATCGCACCATATCCAATAGAGTGCAATTACGACGTTCGGACACACCGTTACGCTGAGGTGTTCCAGGCGGTGTGAGTTGTGAAACGATTCCACATTTTCTTAAGTGTGTACCAAATTCATGACTTAAATATTCTCCTCCACGATCCGATCATAAGAATTTTATCTTTCGGTCACGTTGATTCTCTACTTCATTCTGAAATTCCTTGAACTTTTCAAAGGTCTCAGACTTGTGTTTCATCAAGTAGACATACCCATATCTACTCAAGTCATCAGTGAGAGTGAGAACATAACGATATCCTCCGCGAGCCTCAACGCTCATTGGACCGCACACATCGGTATGTATGATTTCCAATAAGTTGGTTGCTCGCTCCATTGTTCCGGAGAACAGAGTCTTGGTCATTTTGCCCATGAGGCATGGTTCGCATGTGTCAAATGATTCATAATCGAGAGACTCTAAAAGTCCATCAGCACGGAGCTTCTTCATGCGCTTGACACCAATGTGACCAAGGCAGCAGTGCCACAAGTATGTGGGACTATCGTTATCAACTTTACATCTTTTGGTATTGACGCTATGAATATGTGTAACATTACATTCGAGATTCATTAAGAATAAACCATTGACCATCGGGGCATGACCATAAAACATATCTCTCATATAAATAGAACAACCATTATTCTCGGATTTAAATGAGTAGCCATCTTGTATTAAATGAGATCCAGATACAATGTTCATGCTCAAACTTGGCACTAAATAACAATTATTGAGGTTCATAACTAATCCCGTGGGTAAATGTAGAGGTAGCGTGCCGACGGCGATCACATCGACCTTGGAACCATTCCCGACGCGCATCGTCACCTCGTCCTTCGCCAGTCTCCGCTTATTCCGCAGCTCCTGCTCTGAGTTACAAATATGAGCAACGACATCGGTATCAAATACCCAGGAGTTACTACGAGTACTGGTAAGGTACACATCAATTACATGTATATCAAATATACCTTTAGTGTTGCCGGCCTTCTTGTCCGCTAAGTATTTGGGGCCGTTTCGCTTCCAGTGACCCTTCCCCTTGCAATAAAAGCACTCAGTCTCAGGCTTGGGTCCATTCTTTGACTTCTTCCCGGCAACTGGCTTACCGGGCGTGGCAACATCTTTGCCGTCCTTCTTGAAGTTCTTCTTACCCTTGCCCTTCTTGAACTTAGTGGTCTTATTGACCATCAGCACTTGATGTTCTTTCTTGATTTTAACCTCTGCTGACTTCAGGATTGAAAATACTTCAGGAATGGTCTTCACCATCCCCTGCATATTGTAGTTCAACAGAAAGCTCTTGTAGCTCGGTGGGAGCGACTGAAGGATTCTGTCAATGACCGCCTTGTCCGGGAGGTTGATCTCCAGGCTGGATAGGCGGTTGTGCAACCCAGACATTTTGAGTATGTGCTCACTGACAGAACTGTTTTCCTCCATCTTACAGCTATAGAACTTGTCGGAGACTTCATATCTCTTGACCCGGGCATGAGCTTGAAAAACCATTTTCAGCTCCTCGAACATCTCATATGCTCCGTATTTCTCAAAACGCTTTTGGAGCCCCGGTTCTAAGCTGTAAAGCATGCCGCATTGAACGTGGGAGTAATCATCAGCACGTGACTGCCAAACGTTCATAACGTCTTGGTTCTCTGGGATGGGTGCTTCACCTAGCGGTTCATCTAGGACATATGCTTTCTTGGCTGCTATGAGGATGATCCTCAGGTTCTGGACCCAGTCCGAATAGTTGCTGCCATCATCTTTTAGCTTGGTTTTCTCTAGGAACGCGTTGAAGTTCATGTTGACATGAGCGTTGGCCATTTGATCTACACGACATATTTTGCAAAAGTTTTAGACTAAGTTCATGATACTTAAGTTCATCTGATCAAATTATTGAATGAACTCCCACTCAGATTTGACATCCCTCTAGTCATCTAAGTGTTACACGATCCGAGTCGACTAGGCCGTGTCCGATCATCACGTGAGACGGACTAGTCATCATCGGTGAACATCTCCATGTTGATCGTATCTTCCATACGACTCATGTTCGACCTTCCAGGCTCTTGTGTTCCGAGGCCATGTCTGTACATGCTAGGCTCGTCAAGTTAACCCTAAGTGTTCTGCATGTGTAAATCTGTCTTACACCCGTTGTATGTGAACGTAAGGATCTATCACACCCGATCATCACGTGGTGCTTCAAAACGACGAACTTTAGCAACGGTGCACAGTTAGGGGGAACACTTTCTTGAAATTATTATAAGGGATCATCTTATTTACTACCGCCGTTCTAAGTAAACAAGATGCATAAACATAATAAACATCACATGCAATTATATAAAGTAGTGACATGATATGGACAATATCATATAGCTCCTTCGATCTCCATCTTCGGGGCTCCATGACCATCTTTGTCATTGGCATGACACCATGATCTCCATCATTGTGTCTTCATGAAGTTGTCACGCCAACGACTACTTCTACTTCTATGGCTAACGTGTTTAGCAATAACGTAAAGTAATTTACATGGTGTTCTTCAATGACACGCAGGTCATACAAAAAACAAAGACAACTCCTATGGCTCCTACCGGTTGTCATACTCATCGACATGCAAGTCGTGATTCCTATTACAAGAACATGATCTCATACATCACAATATATCATTCATCATTCATCACAACTTCTGGCCATATCACATCACATGACAATTGCTGCAAAAACAAGTTAGACGTCCTCTAATTGTTGTTGCATCTTTTACGTGGCTGCAATTGGGTTCTAGCAAGAACGTTTTCTTACCTATGAATAACCACAACATGATTTTGTCAACTTCTATTTACCCTTCATAAGGACCCTTTTCATCAAATCCGCTCCAACTAAAGTAGGAGAGACAGACACCCGCTAGCCACCTTATGCAACTAGTGCATGTCAGTCGGTGGAACCTGTCTCACGTAAGCGTACGTGTAAGGTCGGTCCGGGCCGCTTCATCCCACAATACCACTGAAGCAAGAAAAGACTAGTAGCGGCAAGTAAGTTGACAAGATCTACGCCCACAACAAAATTGTGTTCTACTCGTGCAATAGAGAACTACACATAGACCTAGCTCTGATGCCACTGTTGGGGAACATTGCAGAAAATTAAAAATTTTCCTACGGTTTCACCAAGATCCATCTATGAGTTCATCTAAGCAACGAGTCATGGTAGAGAGATTGCATCTACATACCACTTGTAGATCGCATGCAGAAGCGTTCAAGGGAACGGGGATGATGGAGTCGTACTCGCCGTGATCCAAATCACCGATGACCAAGTGCTGAACGGACAGCACCTCCGCGTTCAACACACGTACGGAGCGGATGACGTCTCCTCCTTCTTGATCCAGCAAGGGGGAAGGAGAGGTTGAGGAAGAAGGCTCCAGCAGCAACACGACGGCGTGATGATGGTGGAGAGGCAGTACTCCGACAGGGCTTCGCCAAGCACTCGACGGAGGAGGAGAGGTGTTGGGGAGGGGAGGGGCCGCGCCTTGGATCAGGTGTTCAGCCCTCCCCTCGCCCCTCTATTTATAGGGGAAGGGGGAAGGGGGCTGGCCCCCTCTAGATGAGATCTAGAGGGGGGGCGGCAGCCAGGAAGGGGGGCTTGCCCCCCAAGCAAGGGGGGCGCCCCCACTAGGGTCCCCCCCAACCCTAGGCGCATGGGCCCAAGGGGGGGCGCCTAGCCCTCCAGGGGCTGGTTCCCTGTCACTTGCGGCCCATGAGGCCCTCCGAGAGGGGTGGCCCCTCCCGGTGGACCCCCGGAACCCCTCCGGTGGCCCCGGTACAATACCGATATGCCCCCGAAACTTTCCGGTGTCCGTATGACAACTTCCCATATATAAATCTTCACCTCCGGACCATTCCGGAACTCCTCGTGACGTCCGGGATCTCATCCGGGACTCCGAACAACATTCGGTAATCACATACAAGTCTTCCTAATAACCCTAGCGTCACCGAACCTTAAGTGTGTAGACCCTACGGGTTCGGGAGACATGCAGACATGACCGAGACGGCTCTTCGGTCAATAACCAACAACAGGATCTGGATACCCATGTTGGATCCCACATGCTCCTCGATGATGTCATCGGATGAACCACGATGTCGAGGATTCAATCAACCCCGTATACAATTCCCTTTGTCAATCGGTACGTTACATGCCCGATACTCGATCGTCGGTATCCCAATACCTCGTTCAGTCTCGTTACCGGTAAGTCACTTTACTCGTACCATAATGCATGATCCCGTGACCAAACACTTGGTCACTTTGAGCTCATTATGATGATGCATTACCGAGTGGGCCCAGAGATACCTCTCCGTCATACGGAGTGACAAATCCCAGTCTCGATCCGTGTCAACCCAACAGACACTTTCGGAGATACCTGTAGTGCACCTTTATAGTCACCCAGTTACGTTGTGACGTTTGGTACACCCAAAGTACTCCTACGGTATCCGGGAGTTACACGATCTCATGGTCTAAGGAAGAGATACTTGACATTGGAAAAGCTCTAGCAAAACAAACTACACGATCTTGTGCTATGCTTAGGATTGGGTCTTGTCCATCACATCATTCTCCTAATGATGTGATCCCGTTGTCAATGACATCTAATGTCCATAGTCAGGAAACCATGACTATCTGTTGAACAACGAGCTAGTCAACTAGAGGCTTACTAGGGACGCATTAGGTCTAAGTATTCACACGTGTATTACGATTTCCGGATAATACAATTATAGCATGGATAAAAGACAATTATCATGAACAAGGAAATATAATAATAATCCTTTTATTATTGCCTCTAGGGCATATTTCCAACACTAAGTCGCAAACCAGATACATATTTTCATTGAATGGTGGAGCTGTTAGTTGGTGCAGTTCCAAGCAGAGCGTCGTGGCAGAATCTACGTGTGAAGCGGAATACATAGCTGCTTTGGAAGCAGCAAATGAAGGAGTATGGATGAAGGAGTTCATATCCGATCTAGGTGTAATACCTAGTGCATCAAGTCCAATGAAAATCTTTTTTAACAATACTGGAGAAATTGCCTTGGCTATGGAATCCAGATTTCATAAAAAGACCAAACATATCAAGAGACACTTCAACTCCATCTGAGATTTGGTCAAGGAGGGAGACATAGGGATTTGCAAAATACATACTGATCTGAATGTTGTAGACCCATTGACTAAGCCTCTTCCACGAGCAAAACATGATCAGCACCAAGACTCCGTGGGTGTTAGATTCATTACTAAGTAATCTAGATTATTGACTCTAGTGCAAGTGGGAGACTAAAGGAAATATGCCCTAGAGGCAATAATAAAGTTGTTATTTTATATTTCCTTATTCATGATAAATGTTTATTATTCATGCTAGAATTGTATTAACTGGAAACTTGATACATGTGTGAATGCATAGACAAAACACCGTGTCCCTAGTATGCCTCTACTAGACTAGCTCGTTGATGAAAGATGGTTAAGTTTCCTAGCCATGGACATGAGTTGTCATTTGATGAATGGGATCACATCATTAGTGGAATGATGTGATGGACAAGACCCATCCATTAACTTAGCATAATGATTATTCAGGTTTATTGCTACTGCTTTATTCATGTCAAATATATATTCCTCCTACTATGAGATTATGCAAATCCCGGACACCGAAGGAATGCCTTGTGTGCTATCAAACGTCACAATGTAACTGGGTGATTATAAAGATGTTGTACAGGTATCTCCGAAGGTTTTTGTTGGGTTGGCATATATCGAGATTAGGATTTGTCACTCCGAGTATCAGAGAGGTATCTCTGGGCCCTCTCGGTAATGCACATCATATGAAGCCTTGCAAGCAATGTGACTAATGAGTTAGTTACGGGATGATGCACTACAGAATGAGTAAAGAGACTTGCCGGTAACGAGATTGAACTAGGTATGAAGATACCGATGGTCGAATCTCAGGCAAGTAACATACCGATGACAAAGGGAATAACGTATGTTGACATTGTGGTTTGACCAATAAAGATCTCCGTAGAATATGTGGGAACCAATATGAGCATCCAGCTTCCGCTATTGGTTATTGAACAGAGAGGTGTCTCGGTCATGTCTACATAGTTCTCAAACTCGTAGGGTCCGCATGCTAAACGTTCAATGACGATATTGAAGGAAATATGCCCTAGAGGCAATAATAATGTTGTTATTTTATGTTTCCTTATTCATGACAAATGTTTATTATTCATGCTAGAATTGTATTAACCGGAAACTTGACACATGTGTGAATACATAGACAAAACAACGTGTCCCTAGTATGCCTCTACTAGACTAGCTCATTGATCAAAGATGGTTAAGTTTCCTAGCCATGGACATGAGTTGTCATTTGATGAATGGGATCACATCATTAGTGGAATGATGTGATGGACAAGACCCATCCATTAACTTAGCATAATGATTATTCAGCTTTATTGCTACTGCTTTATTCATGTCAAATATATATTCCTCCTACTATGAGATTATGCAAATCCCGGACACCGGAGGAATGCCTTGTGTGCTATCAAACGTCACAATGTAACTGGATGATTATAAAGATGTTGTACAGGTATCTCCGAAGGTTTTTGTTGGGTTGGCATATATCGAGATTAGGATTTGTCACTCCGAGTATCAGAGAGGTATCTCTGGGCCCTCTCGGTAATGCACATCATATGAAGCCTTGCAAGCAATGTGACTAATGAGTTAGTTACGGGATGATGCACTACAGAATGAGTAAAGAGACTTGCCGGTAACGAGATTGAACTAGGTATGAAGATACCGATGGTCGAATCTCAGGCAAGTAACATACCGATGACAAAGGGAATAACGTATGTTGACATTGTGGTTTGACCAATAAAGATCTCCGTAGAATATGTGGGAACCAATATGAGCATCCAGCTTCCGCTATTGGTTATTGAACAGAGAGGTGTCTCGGTCATGTCTACATAGTTCTCAAACTCGTAGGGTCCGCATGCTAAACGTTCAATGACGATATTGAAGGAAATATGCCCTAGAGGCAATAATAATGTTGTTATTTTATGTTTCCTTATTCATGACAAATGTTTATTATTCATGCTAGAATTGTATTAACTGGAAACTTGACACATGTGTGAATACATAGACAAAACAACGTGTCCCTAGTATGCCTCTACTAGACTAGCTCATTGATCAAAGATGGTTAAGTTTCCTAGCCATGGACATGAGTTATCATTTGATGATAGGCTCACATCATTAGTAGAATGATGTGATGGACAAGACCCATCCGTTATCTTAGCATAATGATTGTTCAGTTTTATTGCTACTCCTTTCTTTGTGTCAAATATATATTCCCCCGACTATGAGATTATGCAACTCCCGGACACCGAAGGAATGCCTTGTGTGCTATCAAACGTCACAACGTAACTGGGTGATTATTGATACGTATCCAACGTATCTATAATTTTTTATTGTTCCATGCTATTATATTACCCGTTTTGGATGTTTATGGGCTTTACTTTACACTTTTATATCATTTTTGGGACTAACCTCCTAACCGTACGCCCAACCCGAATTGCTGCTTTTTTGCTTATTTCAGTGTTTCGAAGAAAAGGAATATCAAACGGAGTCCAAACGGAATGAAACCTTCGGGAGCAATCTTTTTGGAACAAATGCAATCCAGAAGACTTGGAGTGGACGTCAAAAAGCAGCCAAGGTAGCCACGAGGCAGGAGGGCACGCCCCCACCCTTGTGGGCCCCTCATGGCTCCCCTGACCTACCTCCTTCGCCTATATATATCCACGTACCCTGAAAACATCTAGGAGCACCACAAAAACTATTTCCACCGCCGCAACCTTCTGTATCCGCGAGATCCCATCTTGGAGCCTTCGTCGGCGCTCCGCTAGAGGGGGAATCGACCATGGAGGGCCTCTACATCATCTCCAAGGCCTCTCCGATGCAGGGGTGGAGGTAGGGGTGCGAGCAGGGGTCAGACACCCCCCATCATCTCGCCCCCCGTGAGTTTTCGTTACCAGGTATACTAGTACAATTTGTACGAATACGTAAAGTGCAGACCGGTATACATATGTTCAACGCTAATGGCCTAGCACGACACTTTTCCAGCCCAAAGGCCCAACGTGAGAATCGCTCGTTGTACACATTAGAGAGAAAAAGATTACACATCCGTAAGATCATGCAATCTGTTTCCTGTCTTCCCCATAATTTTGTTAGTGGACATCGTGGCGGCTAGGTGTGCTGGCACCATAAGCCCGTACGCCGTTGTCTCTCAGCTCTCGCTACTTCCGTTGCTGCGTCACAAGGCAGAGGGCATTCCGCTCCAGCGGTGACTGATTCTACGATGGAGACCATGCCTATTTGTCTGCTGCATTGGCATTATGAATCACAAGATCAGTTTCAATGGTCAAGGTACGTCACAGGCAAATAATAATATTTTTGCATTAATACAATTCCGTCGAGGCCATAGTTTAGTTCGCTAATTAGACACGGGAGAATTACAATCTAGAAAACTAATTTAACAACTTGTTTAATGTTTAGATCACTGAAGGATGAAGAGAAAGAATACAGCTAAAACATATTCTTTTTTAAAGCGCATTGCATCTAACTCAAATTGTCTTGGCAAATACAAATCTTTGTAGATGCAAATTCCAACCCCAGTCCAGTTGATATGCAGTTTTCTTTTATGTATTAACAAACATATGTTGCAATACAATCATGTCAATTATACGTTTGAGACTATATTATTGTGTTGTGTCTCTCGAACAATTATTATCTTCCTCGCCCCCTCATGTCCAAATCCTGGCTCCGCCCCTGCTCCGATGAGTTGTGAGTAGTTTACCACAGACCTTCAGGTACATAGTTATTAGCTAGATGGCTTCTTCTCTCTCTTTGAATCTCAATACAAAGTTATCCTCGATCTTCTTGGAGATCTATTCGATGTAACTCTTTTTGCGGTGTGTTTGTCGAGATGTGATGAATTGTGGGTTTATGATCAAGTTTATCTATGAGAAATATTTGAAACTCCTCTGAATTCTTTTATGTATGATTGGTTATCTTTGCAAGTCTCTTCGAATTATCAGTTTGGTTTGGCCTACTAGATTGATCTTTCTTGCAATGGGAGAAGTGCTTAGCTTTGGGTTCAATCTTGCGATGTCCTTTCCCAGTGACAGCAGGGGCAGCAAGGCATGTATTGTATTGTTGCCATCGAGGATAAAAAGATGGGGTTTATATCATATTGCTTGAGTTTATCCCTCTACATCATGGCATCTTGCCTAATGCGTTACTCTGTTCTTATGAACTTAATACTCTAGATGCATGCTGGATAGCGGTCGATGTGTGGAGTAATAGTAGTAGATGCAGAATCGTTTCGATCTACTTATCGCGGGTGATGCCTATATACATGATCATGCCTAGATATTCTCATAACTATGCACTTTTCTATCAATTGCTCGACAGTAATTTGTTCACCCACTGTAATACTTATGCTATCTTGAGATAAGCCACTAGTGAAACCTATGGCCCCCGGGTCTATTTTCCATCATATAAGTTTCTGATCTATTTTACTTTGCAATCTTTACTTTCCAATCTATATCATAAAAATACCAAAAATATTTATCTTACCTTATTATCTCTATCAGATCTCACTTTTGCAAGTTACCTGAAGGGATTGACAACCCGTTTATCGCGTTGGTTGTGAGCTTCTTGTTTGTATGTGTAGGTACGAGGGACTTTTGAGGAGCCTCCTACTGGATTGATACCTTGGTTCTCAAAAACTGAGGGAA
Organism: Triticum dicoccoides; assembly: GCF_002162155.2. NCBI lineage: Eukaryota > Viridiplantae > Streptophyta > Magnoliopsida > Poales > Poaceae > Triticum > Triticum dicoccoides. The sequence continues at coordinate 158,140,824 of NC_041385.1, forward strand.
ATACTTACGCTACTTTGCTGCATCACCCTTTCCTCTTCAAGGGAAAACCAACGCAATGCTCAAGAGGTAGCAATTATAAGGATGCTCTACAGGTATCTCCAAAGGTGTTTGTTGGGTTGGCATAGATCGAGATTAGGATTTGTCACTCCAAGTATCGGAGAGGTATCTCCGGGCCCTCTCTGTAATGCACATCATATGAAGCCTTTCAAGCAGTGACTAATGAGTTAGTTACGGGATGATGCACTACGGAATGAGTAAAGAGACTTGCAGTAACGAGATTGAACTAGGTATGAAGATACCGACGATCAAATCTCGGGCAAGTAACATACCAATGACAAAGGGAATAACTATGTTGACATTGCGGTTCGACCGATAAAGATCTTGGTAGAATATGTGGGAACCAATATGAGCATCCAGGTTCCGCTATTGGTTATTAATCGGAGAGGTGTCTCGGTCATGTCTACATAGTTCTCGAACCCGTAGGGCCCGCACGCTTAACGTTCGATGATGATAGGTATTATATGAGTTATGTGTTTTGGTGAACGAAGGTTGTTCGGAGTCCTGGATGAGATCACGGACATGACGAGGAGTCTCAAAATGGTCGAGAGGTAAAGATTGATATATTGGAAGGTTATATACAGACACCGGAATGGTTCCGAAGAGGTTCGGGGAATTTTCGGAGTACTGGGAGGTTACCGGAACCCCTCGGGAAAGTTAATGGGCCTCATGGGCCATATTGGAGAGGAGAGGGTAGGCCACGGAGGTGCCCCCCTCCCAAGCCAATCCGAATTGGACAAGGGGTGGGGGGCGCGGCCCCCCTTTCCTTATCCCTCTCCACCTCTTTCCCCTTTCCGCCTCTCCCTAAAAAGGAAAAATAGAAGGGGGCCGATTCCTACTAGGAGTTGAGTCCTAGTAGGACTCCCCCCTCCATGGGGCGCCCCTTGGTGGCCGGCCTCCTCCCCTCCTCCTTTATATATGGGGGCGGGGGGCACCCCAAAGCACATCAATTGTTTAGCCGCGTGCGGTGCCCCCCTCCACTGTTTCTGCCTCCGGTCATATTGTCGTAGTGCTTAGGCGAAACCCTGCACGGATCACTTCACCAACATCGTCATCACGCTGTCGTGCTGACAGAACTCATCGACACTCTGCTGGATCAAGAGTTCGAGGGATGTCATCGAGCAGAATGTGTGCAGAACTCGGAGGTGCCGTATGTTCGGTATTTGATCGGTTGATTCGAGAAGATGTTCAACTACATCAACCACGTTAAGTTAACGCTTTCGCTTTCGGTCCATGAGGGTACATGGACACACTCTCCCCCTCTGGTTGCTATGCATCTCCTAGATAGATCTTGCGTGAGCATAGGAACTTTTTTGAAATTGCATGCTATGTTTCCCGACAGTGGCATCGGTCTATGCATAGATGATATGCACGAGTAGAACACAAAGAGTTGTGGGCGGTGATCGTCATACTGCCTACCACCAATGTCTTATTTTGATTCAGTGGTATTGTTGGATGAAGCGGCCTGGACCAACCTTACATGACCGCGTCCATGAGATCGGTTCCTCCGACAAACATGCAACTAGTTTTGCATAAAGGTGGCTCACGGGTGTCTGTTTCTCCAACTTTAGTTGAATCGAATTTGACTGTGACTGGTCCCTGTGAAGGTTAAAACAACAAACTTGATAAATCATCGTTGTGGTTTTTGTGCCGTAGGTTTGTACAGTTCATGCTAGTAGCCCATAGCAGCCACCTAAAACTTGCAACAAACAAAGTAGAGGACGTCTAACTTGTTTTTGCAGGGCCTGTTGTGATGTGATATGGTCAAGACATGATGTGATATAAAGATTGTTGTATGAGATGATCATGTTTTGTAAAATTTATTGGCAACTGGTAGGAGCCATATGGTTGTCACTTTATTTTATGAAATACAAGCGCTATGTAATTGCTTTACTTTATCACTAAGCGATAGCGATAGTCGTAGAAGCAATGGTTGCCGAGACGACCACGACACTAAGATGGAGATCAAGGTGTCAAGCCGGTGATGATGGATATCATGACGTTGCTTCGGTGATGGAGATCATGAGCACAAGATGATGATGGCCATATCATGTTACATATTTTGATTGCATGTGATGTTTATCTTTTATGCATCTTATTTTGCTTCGTACGGCGGTAGCATTATAAGATGATCCCTCACTAAATTTCAAGGTATAAATGTTCTCCCCGAGTATGTACCATTGCGAAACTTCTTTGTGTTGAGACACCACGTGGTGATCTAGTGTGATAAGCTCTATGTTCAAGTACAATGGGTGCAAGCCAGATTTGCACACGTGGAATACTCAGGTTAAACTTGACGAGCCTAACATATACAGATATGGCCTCGGAACACTGGAGACAGAAAGGTCGAACGTGAATCATATAGTAATTATGATCAACATAGTGATGTTCACCATTGAAGACTACTCCATCTCACATGATGATCGGACATGGTTTAGTTGATTTGGATCACGTATCATTTAGATGACTAGAGGGATGTCTATCTAAGTGGGAGTTCTTTAGTAGTTTGATTAATTGAACGTAATATATCATGAACTTAGTCCTGATAGTTTTTGCATATCTATGTTGTAGATCAATGGCCCGTGGAACCTTTCCTTTGAATTTTAATGCGTTCCTATAGAAAGCTAAGTTGAAAGATGATGGCAGCAACTACACGGACTGGGTCTGTAACTTGAGGATTATCCTCATTGCTGCAAAGAAGAATTATGTCCTTGATGCACCGCTCGGTGCAAAGGCCTGCTGCAGGAGCAGAAGCTGACGTTGTGAACGCCTGGCAAGATCGATCTAATGACTACTCGTTAGTTCATTGTGCCATGCTTTACGGCTTATAATCGAGACTTCAAAGCCGTTTTGAACGTCATGGACCATATGAGATGTTCCATGAGTTGAAATTAATATTTCAAGCAAATGCCCGAGTTGAGAGATATGAAGTCTCCAACAAGTTCTATAGCTGTAAGATGGAGGAGAACACTTCTGTTAGTGAGCATAGAATGTCGGGGTACCATAATCACTTGACTCAGCTGGGACTTAATCTTCCAGATGATTGTGTCATTGACAGAGTTCTTCAATCACTGCCACCAAGCTACAAAGGCTTCATGATGAACTACAATATGCAAGGGATGGAAAAGACTATTCCCGAGCTCTTCGTGATGCTAAAGGCCGCGGAGGCAGAAATCAAGAAGGAGCATCAAGTGTTAATGGTTAACAAGACCACTAGTTTCAAAAAAAGGGCAAGGGTAAAAAGAAGGGGAACTTCAAAAAGACTGACAAGCAAGTAGTCACTCCCGGGAAGAAACCAAAGTTGGACCCAAGCCTAAAACTGAGTGCTTCTGCTGCAAAGGGGCTGGTCACTGGAAGGGGAACTGCCCCAAGTATTTGGCGGATAAGGATGGCAAAGTGAACAAAGGTATATTCGATATACATGTTATTGATGTGTACCTTAGTAATTCTCGTAGTAGTGCCTGGGTATTTGATACCGGTTCAGTTGCTCATATTTGTAACTCAAAGTAGGGACTACGGATTAAACGAAGATTAGCTAAGGATGAGGGGACGATACGCGTCAGAAATTGTTCCAAGGTTGATGTGATCGCCGTCGGCACGCTACCTCTACATCTACCTTCGGGATTAGTGTTAGACCTAAATAATTGTTATTTGGTGCCAGCGTTGAGCATGAACATTATATATGGATCTTGTTTAGTGTGAGGCGGTTATTCATTTAAATCAGAGAATAATATTTGTTCTATTTATATGAGTAATATCTTTTATGGTCATGCACCCTTGAAGAGTGGTCTATTTCTGTTGAATCTTGATCGTGATGATACACATATTCATAATATTGATGCCAAAAGATGCAAAGTTGATAATGATAGTGCAACTTATTTGTGGCACTGCTGTTTGGGTCATATCGGTGTAAAGCGCATGAAGAAACTCCATAAATATGGACTTTTGGAATCACTTGATTATGAATCATTTGATACTTGCGAACCGTGCCTTATGGGCAAGATGACTAAACCTCCGGAACAATAGAACGAGCTACTGACTTATTGGAAAAAATACATACCGATGTGTGCGGTCCAATGAGTTTGATGCTCGTGGCGGGTATCGTTATTTTCTGACCTTCACAGATGATTTGAGCAGATATGGGTATATCTACTTAATGAAACACAAGTCTGAAACATTTGCAAAGTTTAAAGAATTTCAGAGTGAAGTGGAGAATCATCATAACAAGAAAATAAAGTTTCTACGATCTGATCGTGGAGGAGAATATTTGAGTTACGAGTTTGGCCTTCATCTAAAAGAAAGTGGAATAGTTTCACAACTCACGCCACCTGGAACACCATAGCGTAATGGTGTGTCTGAACATCGTAACCGCACTTTATTGGATATGGTGCGGTCTATGATATCTCTTACCGATTTACCACTATCGTTTCGGGGTTATGCATTAGGGACAGCTGCATTCAGTTTAAACAGGGCACCATCAAAGTCCGTTGAGACGACACCGTATGAACTGTGGTTTGGTAGCAAACCTAAGCTGTAGTTTCTTAAAGTTGGGTGATGCGATGCTTATGTCAAAAGGCTTCAACCCAATAAGCTCGAACCCAAATCGGAGAAATGTGTCTGCATAGGATACCCTAAGGAAACAATTGGGTACACCTTCTACCACAAGTCCGAAGGCAAGATTTTTGTTGCTAAGAATGGAACCTTTCTAGAGAAGGAGTTTCTCTCAAAAGAAGTGAGTGGGAGGAAAGTAGAGCTTGATGAGGTAATTGTAACAGCTCTCAATTTGGAAAGTAGCTCATCCGAGAAATCCGTTCCCGTGATGCCTACACCAACTAGAGAGGAAGTTAATGATAAAGATCATGAAACTATAGATCAAGTTGCTACGGAACCTCATAGGTCTGGCAGAGCATGACCCGCACCAGAATGGTACGTTAATCCTGTTATGGAGGTCATGTTACTTGACCATGACGAACCTCCGAACTATGAAGAAGCTATGATGAGCCTAGATTCCGATAAATGGCTTGAGGCCATGAAATCTGAGATAGAATCCATGTATGAGAACAAAGTGTGGACTTTCATGGATCTGCCCGATGATTGGCGGCCCATAGAGAATAAATGGATCTTCAAGAAGAAAACTGCCGCTGATGGTAATGTTACTGCCTATAAAGCTCGACTTGTTGCAAAGGGTTTTCGACAAGTTCAAGGTTTGACTATGATGAGACATTCTCACCCGTAGCAATGCTTAAGTCTGTCCGAATCATGTTAGTAATTGCCACATTTTAGGATTATGAAATCTACAAATGGATGTCAAAACTGCATTCCTTAATGGATTTCTTAAAGAAGAGTTGTATATGATGCAACCAGAAGGTTTTATTGATCCTAAAGGTGCTAACAAAGTGTGGAAGCTCCAGCGATCCATTTATGGACTGGTGCAAGCATCTCAGAGTCGGAATATACGATTTGATGAGGTGATCAAAGCATATGGTTTTATACAGACTTTTGGAGAAGCCTATATTTACAAGAAAGTGAGTGGGAGCTCTATAGCATTTCTAATATTATATGTGGATGACATATTGTTGATTGGAAATGATGTAGAATTTCTGAATAGCATAAAAGGATACTTGAGTAAGAGTTTTTCAATGAAAGACCTTGGTGAAGCTGCTTACATATTGAGCATCAAGATCTATAGAGATAGATCAAGACGCTTGATAGGACTTTCACAAAGCACATACCTTGATACAGTTTTGAAGAAGTTCAAAATGGATCAGCCAAAGAAAGGGTTCTTGCCTGTGTTACAAGGTGTGAAGTTGAGTCAGACTCAATGCCCGACCACTGCAGAAGATAGAGGGAAATGAAAGTAATTCCCTATGCTTCAGCCATAGGTTCTATCACGTATGCTATGCTATGTACCGGACCTAATGTGTGCCTTGCTATAAGTTTAGCCGGAGGTACCAAAGTAATCCAGGAGTGGATCACTGGACAGCGGTCAAGAACATCTTGAAGTACCTAAAAAGGACTAGGGATATGTTTCTCGTTTATGGAGGTCACAAAGAGCTTGTCGTAAATGGTAACGTCGATGCTAGCTTTGGCACTGATCTGGATGACTCTAAGTCACAATCCGGATACATATTTTTATTGAATGGTGGAGCTGTCAGTTGGTACAGTTCCAAGCAGAGCGTCGTGGCGGGATATATGTGTGAAGCGGAGTACATAGCTGCTTCAGAAGTAGCAAATGAAGGAGTCTAGATGAAGGAGTTCATAACCGATCTAGGTGTAATACCTAGTGCATCGGGTCCAACGAAAATATTTTGTGACAATACTAGAGCAATTGCCTTGGCAAAGAAATCCAGATTTCACAAAAAGACCAAACACATCAAGAGACGCTTCAACTCCATCTGAGATTTGGTCAAGGATGGAGACATAGATATTTGCAAAATACATATGGACCTGAATGTTGCAGACCCGTTGACTAAGCCTCTTCCACGACCAAAACATGATCAGCACCAAGACTCCATGGGTGTTAGATTCATTTCAATGTAATCTAGATTATTGAATCTAGTGCAAGTGGGAGACTGAAGGAAATATGCCCTAGAGGCAATAATAAAGTTTTCATTTTATATTTCCTTATTCATGATAAATGTTTATTATTCATGCTAGAATTGTATTAACCGGAAACTTGATACATGTGTGAATACATAGACAAAACAACGTGTCCCTAGTATGCCTCTACTAGACTAGCTCGTTGATCAAAGATGGTTAAGTTTCCTAGCCATGGACATGAGGTGCCATTTGATAACGGGATCACATCATTAGTAGAATGATGTGATGGACAAGACCCATCCATTAGCTTAGCATAATGATCGTTCAGTTTTATTGCTACTCCTTTCTTCATGTCAAATATATATTCCTCCGACTATGAGATTATGCAACTCCCGGACACCGGAGGAATGCCTTATGTGCTATCAAACGTCACAACGTAACTGGGTGATTATAAAGATGCTCTACAGGTATCTCCGAAGATGTTTGTTGGGTTGGCATAGATTGAGATTAGGATTTGTCACTCCAAGTATCGGAGAGGTATCTTTGGGCCCTCTCGGTAATGCACATCATATGAAGCCTTACAAGCAATGGTAGTAATGAGTTAGTTACGGGATGATGCACTACGGAACGATTAAATAGACTTGCCGGTAACGAGATTGAACTAGGTATGAAGATACCGATGATCGAATCTCGAGAAAGTAACATACCGATGACAAAGGGAATAACTATGTTAACATTGCGGTTCGACCGATAAAGATCTTCGTAGAATATGTGGGAACCAATATGAGCATCTAGGTTCCGCTATTGGTTATTGATCGGAGAGGTGTCTCGGTCATGTCTACATAGTTCTCGAACCCGTAGGGTCCGCACGCTTAACGTTCGATGATGATAGGTATTATATGTGTTATGTGTTTTGGTGATCGAAGGTTGTTCGGAGGCCCGTATGAGATCACGGACATGAAGAGGAGTCTCGAAATGGTCAAGAGGTAAAGATTTATATACTGGAAGGTTATATACGCACACTAGAATGGTTCCGAAGAGGTTCAGGGATTTTTTGGAGTACCGAGAGGTTACCGGAACCCCCCGAGAAAGTTAATGGGTCTCATGGGCCATAGTGGAGAGGAGAGGGCAGGCCATGGGAGGTGGCGCGCGTCCCCCAAGCCAATCTGATTTGGACAGGAGAGGAGAGGGTAGGCCATGGGTAGAGGGTGCGGCCCCCTTTCCTTCTCCCTCTCCACCTCTTTCCCCTTTCCCCCTCTCTGTAAAAAGGAAAAATAGAGGGGGGGGGGCGAATCCTACTAGGAGTGGAGTCCTAGTAGGACTCCCCCCTCCATGGCGCGCCCCTTGGTGGCTGGCCTCCCCCCTCCTCCTTTACATACGGGAGCGGGGGGCACCCCAAAGCACATCAATTGTTTAGCCATGTGCGGTGCCCCCTGAACCGTTTACTCCTCCAGTCATATTGTCATAGTGCTTAGGCGAAGCCCTGCGCGGATCACTTCACCAACACCGTCATCATGCCGCCGTGCTGACGGAACTCATCGACTCCATCGACACTCTGCTGGATGAAGAGTTCGAGGGACGTCATCGAGCTGAACGTGTGTAGAACTCGGAGGTGCCGTACGTTCAGTACTTGATTGGTTGATACGAGAAGACGTTCGACTACATCAACCACGTTAAGTTAACGCTTCCACTTTCGGTCTACGAGGGTATGTGGACACACTCTCCCCCTCTCGTTGCTATGCATCTCCTAGATAGATCTTGCGTGACTGTAGGATTTTTTTTTGAAATTGCATGCTACGTTTCCCGACAGATATGTATTATATGAGTTATGTGTTTTGGTGACCGAAGGTTGTTCGGAGTCCCAAATGAGGTCACGGACATGATGAGAAGTCTCAAAATGGTTGAGAGGTAAAGATTATATTGGAAGATTATATTCGAACGCCGGAATGGTTCCAGAGTGTTTCGAGTATTTTTCGGAGTACCGAGGGGTTACCGAAACCCCCCTAGAACGTTATTGGGCCATATGGGACATAGGGGAGAGGAGAGGTAGGTCACGAGGAGGTGGCGCCCCCCCATGGGGAGCCCAAATTGGACTAGGGGAGGGGGCGCGACCCCCCTTTCCCTCTCCCTCTCCCTCTCTTTCCCTTTCCCCCCTTCATTGGAAAGGAAGGGGGCCGACTAGGACTTGGAGTCCCAGTAGGACCCCCCCCCCACTTGGGCGCGCCCTAGGCCGACCCTCCTCCCCTCTCCTCCTTTATATACGGGGCGGGGGCCCCTCTAGGCACATCAATTGTTTCTTAGCCGTGTGCAGTGCCCCCTCCACCGTTTGCTCCTCCAGTCATATTGTCGTAGTGCTTAGGTGAAGCCCTGCGCGGATCACATCACCATCACCGTCACCACGCCGTCATGCTGACGGAACTCATCTACTCCTTTGTACCTCTACTGGATCAAGAGTTCGAGGGACGTCATCGAGCTGAACGTGTGCATAACTCGGAAGTGCCGTACGTTTGGTGCTTGATTGGTTGAATCGAGAAGACGTTCGACTACATCAACCGCGTTAGGCTAACTCTTCCGCTTTCGGTCTACGAGGGTACGTGGACACACTCTCCCCTCTCGTTGCTATGCATCTCCTAGATAGATCTTGCATGAGCGTAGGAATTTTTTTAAAATTGCATGCTACGTTTCCCAACAGATGTGAGGCGAGAAGAGGAAGACGCGTTGCGTTGACGCGAGCTTGTGATTGAGCGGCCGCGTGCGTCCTGATTTGACGCCTGATCTTTCCCTAAGATCAACCAACTGTCGCCTAGTAGCCGCCCATTTCTCTGTAGGACCTAAACCATGCTTCTAAAATCTTGTTGCGCAACAAAGCGATGGGCATTTCAAATCGTTAACAACTACAAGATGCTTGGGTTGAGTATGATTTTTGTGTGCTCCCGCCTACATGTTTGCTTAATTCATCATTTAGTTTCTGCTTCTAATTTGTCATCAGTAGGTACAAACAACTTGGAAAAGGCATCACAGTAATTTTGAATTCATACTTTGGCAAAATTTCAGTTGCATTGTGCAGAAACTCGATAACATTGGGCCTCAAATAAGTTTGACTGTGTAGCACGAAATTCTCTATTCGGTTCTTTTAGCGCCATATATATAGGGACATGGAGTTTCTTAGCTCGGGCTCAAATGAGCCCACATGAACAATAAAATAAAATAAAATAAAAATGGAACAAAAATTTAAAAAACCTGCTTTCTTTTTGGGGGCAAATATTAAGAAATGTTCCAAGTGCTTGAAAATTTTCATCATGGAATCACATTTGTGGAAGTCATTGCATTTTTTTCTGATGCTCCAAAGATGCTACTTTAAAAAACATTTTGGAGTGCTAATTTTATCTTTTTTGCCACACTTCCACAAATGTGATATGATGATGAAAATATGCAAGCACTTGAAACGTTTCTTAATGTTCGGCACAAAAAAAATATTTTCTTAAAATAATTGTTTTTCTATTTTACTGTTCATGCAAGAGCATTTGACCTTGAGCTCAGATTAGGAGTTTTGCAGATATAGGACCTAAGATGTTTTGTTCTGTCACAAAAGTAGTTAGGAAGCTTCAGATATTTCTTGTTCTTTTTTTTAAATGCGTGAACATTTTTTTAATTTGTGATTTTTTTCATATTCAGGAACTATTTATGAAAATCCATGTTTTTTGTGTTCTAACTCGTGAACATTTTTCAAGCTCATGAATACTTTTTCAAATCCATGAACATTCAAAAATAAATCTTTACCAAGTTTTTCAAATTCGTGAACCTTTTTCCAATTCTCGAACTTTTCTAAAATTCATGTTATTTTCCAAATTCCTAAACCTTTTTGTAAAGTTCACTTTTTTCAAATTCATGAACGGTTTTACATTTTTTTATGTATGATGTATGAATTTTTTATCTATGAGCAAAACTGGTTTTTGTTTAATTCCGTTTTTAAGGGGTTGTTTTCGTATAATTCCTGTGAACCAGTAACTTTTTTTTTTGAGAAACGTGAACTAGTAACTGCTGGGTTGACAAGAAAGCTAAGAGCAGCGGTCGAGTTTTGTTTTTGTTTTTTGAGGGAAGCAGTCGTCGAGTGGCTAGCGAGAACGGTTAATGGGCGGCGGCCTGCCTAACCATACACGTGCGACGCTGGTTTCGCACAATAGGCCTTAGATCTATGGGCCTAGCCCAGGGTGCACGGGCTGCACGATAAAACTGAACTATCTCGAACCCGGCCCACCGTACGGTCTTGCTTAGTCTCCGCCCCGTCCCCGGTTTCGTCCGTTCCTATCATCACCGAGCCTCGCAGCCGTCGAGCTCCGCCGCCGTAAACGATGGCCGACACCAACGCCCCCGGCTCGCCGGCTTCTTCGCTCCAGAACCACCGCTACGCCATCAAATCCTCAGGTCCCCACTCCAACACTCTCCTCCTCCTCTTTGCTTACCTCGCCGTGCCTCTGGAATTCCGTCGAACAGTTCGCGCGCGGCGGTGGGGAAAGCCCTAATAGTCTCCTAAGCAAGCCCGGAAGTCGCTTTGATTGCGGGGATAGGAGCGGCGAGCGCGAAGTGTCTCTTGCCTTCCTGGGCAAGAAGCATCTCGCCGGCATGGTTTCGAGCAGCGCTAGGTCGAGCCGGTTAGAAGGTTTAACAGTAAGCTGGTACTAGTACTGTCTTATCGGCCTACTGCCTAGAAACCCTCTTGGATTCTGGTTGGTGTATCTAAAACTGAGCAGGCTAGAATTGGACAAACATCAATTTGGCATGTAGTGAATTGGGACCGAAACCTAGGCAGCAACTTGAAGTACACTTCTGCAAGTTAGATGGCCAATTATAGGAGTTTTGAACAAGGGCACCACTACGGCATGACGGTGTGACCGCTCGATGCACGCATCGGTCGCGTCACAGCACGAAGTCATCGGCATGGTTTTCGCACGACCCACGCGACCGATTGTGTGGAGTAGAGACCGTCATGCCCACAGATGGCGCTCCGAACGTTCGCGCTCTATGATTAAGGTTTGAACAATTTATAAGAGCGAAACTTTATCAGCTTCATTGTAGTGTCGTGTTTGCTGCCACGAAAACGGTGTTAATTTTTCTAGTGTTCTAGCTTTACAAGTGCACTTAAATCTTCTCTGTGGTTTGCCAAACTACCATGAAAATTTATCTGGTGTAAATCATAGGTTAATTATGTGTCGACGTGGACTAATCACTCATGACAACTATAGAAGGTCCAACATATTTGTATGGGAGCTTGCTGCTAGTGTTTTAGTTATTACTTATTATAGTCTTTAATTGGTTGGAAGTCTGGTTGCAGTGCACAATACGGCAGCTAGCCGGAGGCGTGAACAGGCTATAGCAATAGGAAAGGAAAGAAGGGAAGCCTTAATGCGTGCAAAGCGTGTGTGCCGTGCCCCACTTTCTGGCAGCGATGAGGCTACAGTTGAAGATGGTGATATGGTTATTGATGAGAAAGCAGATCTTGAAACAAGAACTGCTCAAGCTGTTGAGGAATTGAAATCAGCCTTGTCAAGCCAGTATGTGCCGCCTATCTTTTTTCTTCTTCTTACGCGATGCAAAGAAACCCACTGCCTCTAACTAGTTGTTAGGTTTGTGGTTCTTCTTGGATATTCCATTTGCTGGAGATCACAATTCATCTTGTAATATTTGCCTATTTGTGTGGGGAGAAGAATTTTCGTTACCCCTTACACATCTCATTATATTGGATTCCAGAAATATATGCTGCCATCATTATGATTTACACTACCAAATGCGACCTTAGTATGTTGGAGGTTCTGTTTTTTTTACCTGGCTTAGTGATTTTTCCCTCTGAGGATACACATCTTTAAGTTGTAAGGTTTGGTTTAAGCACTTGTGGATTTTGGAGAAAATTTACACTCTGGATTATAGTTATTTATATGAGAAAACTTTATGGCATGTATTTTGCAACCTTTTTATGCTTCTTAGGGGAAAGGGGGCCCAGAAGAAGAAGATAGAGGCACTTCGTGCAGTGAGACGCGTGTTGTCACAGTCTGAAATACCTCCCATTCAAGTAGCAATTAAAGCTGGGGCAGTTCCTCTTTTAGTGCAATATATGTCCTTTGGATCTTCAGATGAACAGGTTGACCATTTTGCACTGGAAAAATACCGACTCCAGCTTTCCACATTACCTGGAAAACAACTTCTATACTTTCTATTTACTGTTATACAGTTAGATATGTTCATTGTTAGCATTGCATCTGTTTTTCTGTACTCGTCTGAACTATGTCTTATGAAGATTATTGATGCTTTTATTGCAGTTGCTAGAGGCTGCTTGGTGCCTTACGAACATAGCAGCTGGGGAGCCAGAAGAAACAAAATCCGTGCTGCCCGCATTACCATTGCTTGTTGCTCACCTTGGTGGTTCGTTTTCTCCATTTTGTTGGTTAGGAGTAGACAATGGTTTTTTTATCCCCATTAGGAATATATATTAATCTCTGGTCCTATGTAATGCACATTTCTCACAAATGTTGGCTAGGTAGACATTTGCAGTTCAGTTGGAGTTGGAGCTTTCCTTATATTAAAATGTTTCCTGATCTATTTTGTTAGAGAAGAGCTCCACACTTGTTGCTGAGCAATGTGCATGGGCCATCGGTAATGTTGCTGGTGAAGGAGCAGACCTGAGAAGCACATTAATTGCACAGGGTGCTTTGTGGCCTCTTGCCCGCCTAATGCTATCAAGCAAGGGTTCTACAGCAAGAACTGCTGCTTGGGCATTGTCAAATCTCATCAAGGTTATATCTCTTGCTTTGACTGTATGAGTCTCAAGTTTCTTATGCCAGAGTTCAGCAGTTATCTATTTTCAAGTTCTTATTCATGGCTCAGGAGTGCTTCAGCACAAGCTTAAAGTAGGCCCTAATTAGGAATTAGGATTGCTTAAGCTAAGCTTAGCTAAGGTCCTTTCGTCAGATATATTAAGGAAGAGGTTTCTTAAGTTTAAGCTGTATTTTACAACAACAACAACAAAGCCTTTAGTCCCGAACAAGTTGGGGTAGGCTAGAGCTGAAACCCATAAGATCTCGCAACCAACTCATGGTTCTGGCACATGGATAGCAAGCTTCCACGCACCCCTGTACATGGCTAGTTTTCTGGTGAAAGCCTTAAGTTTAAGCTGTATTTTATGTCAGCCAAATTTCAAGCCGTATTCAAAATATTTCATGGCTTGCGTACCTTATGAGGTTTTTAGAAGCTGAATCCCTCGCTCACTCATTTTCTCTTCCTTCTGCTTAACTGTTTTTATCACTTTCAGACTGGTACATATGCATGTAGCTGTTCATGAAGCATCATTTTACTATAGTGTCAAATGTCTGTTCTCTTATAGTGTCAAATGTCTGTTCTCTTATAATCCAGGGGCCTGATCCCAAGGCTGCGTATGAGCTTATTAACATCGATGGTGTGCTAAACGCGATCATAAGGAACTTGGAGAAGGCGTATGTCTCTTAATGGACATCTTTCTATTTTGCATTGAATTTTTATTAATCCTTTTACCGTACACTTATGAGTTTCTAATATTCGAGGATTGGCTTCTTACTCATTACAAATGGTTCCAGTCTTTTATTCTTACTTCTTACAGTTACATAAAGAACACTGTTCAAATTCACTGACCTGTGCTTTCTGACATGTCTTCACTGTATGTTCATTATATATGCATGTAGCAGTACTTCCTTTCGATCTCTTCATTAGTTAGTAACCTAGATAGTGTGCCAAGTTGTATTTACTGGACACTTGCTACTCTTCTTCTTGTGCAATTGTTTAGTCCTGATTATATTTTGTGGTATTTCTGGGATGCATAAATGACATTGAAACATTTACTAAAGTTTATCAGAGTGACATGCATGGTTTTGCTCATTGCTGCCACTGATGAGTTAAGTGATCTTTCAGGGACGAAGAGTTAGCAACTGAGGTGGCATGGGTAGTGGTATATCTTTCAGCACTTTCAGAAAAAGCTATCAGCTTAATAGTACGAAGTCATGTGCCTCAGTTGCTGATTGGACGCCTGCTGGCATCTGAGAACTTGCAGTTGCTCATTCCGGTATTGTCTATTTGTTTCTCACTCTCGGTCTCATAGTGTTCCTTTCTGTTATTAACAATTTCGGTGCTTTCCCTGGAAATGCTTATTGCTGACAATTTTCATTGTACTTCACTAGAACCAAGAAAACTGACATATCTTTTGAGAGGAACACATCATAGTTCAAACTACAAATTTTCATAACCCTGTGTAGAGCATGTGTCAATTTGATAACCAATGTAATAATGAGCAGGTACTGTCTATAGAGAGGCATGCTTTTATTAGGAGGCGTATTGTTATGATTTGCAATTAATATATAGCTTTTCTAAGTATATTTCTCAGTTATTGTAGATTTCTGCACTTTTTATAAATATCCAATAATGTATATGATGTTACTTTGGGGCAGTGTATGTGATTTCACAACACAGGCAAATTGACACTTCTACGTTGAATCAGGTGCTTCGTGGTTTAGGGAATCTTGTAGCCGGGGATGAATACATGGTTGATTCAATCCTAATTGTTGGAAACAGCATCACAGGTTAGCCAATCATCCTTTTGTCTCCAGTTACATAACAGCACCGATGATATTCATCACGAGGTACAGTTTGCAAGTACTAACTAAATATTGTTCTCAGATCAAGCTTTATCAAGTCTCATAAAATGTTTGAAGAGTGACAATAGGGTTCTCAGAAAGGTCCACTTTTATTCGCTGGTTCAAGTCTACTTCATCTAGCCGACATATACTGTATTATTTGATTTATTTACGCTTCAATTTTGTTGACTGCTTATGTAGGAGGCTTCATGGGCATTGTCAAATATAGCAGCAGGCAGCTTTGAGCACAAGAAATTGATTTTTACCAGTGAGGCGACGCCTTCACTAATACACCTCCTGACGAGTGCACAGTTTGACATTCGTAAGGAAGCAGCTTACACCCTGGGCAATCTGTGTGTTGTCCCAGCAGGGAGTACTGAGCCCCCGAACATAATCACTGAACATCTAGTCTCGATCATAAATGGTGGAGCCCTTCCAGGATTTATAAATTTGGTCAGGTCTGCTGATATAGAGAGCGCAAGACTTGGACTTCAGTTCCTGGAACTGGTGAGGGGATCTTACCGCGTTTTTAGCTGCCCCTATCTCATTTCCTAACCCAGATCATTAGTAATTTTCAAAGTAAACTGTCTCTTCAAGTTACTCTGGGTGTATCTCCGAGTTTCTACAGTTACATTGATATCAAAATTACCACCATCTTTGCAGGTGATGAGGGGGTATCCCAATGGACAGGGTCCACAGCTTGTGGAGAGGGGGGATGGCATCGAGGCCATGGAGAGGTTCCAGTTCCATGAGAACGAGGCGATGAGGAACATGGCCAATGGGCTGGTCGACAAATACTTTGGCGAGGATTACGGCCTCGAGTGAGCGGCTACTGTGGCCGCCAATCCTGCATCTGTTTGTGAACCCAGCAGCAACTGCTCGTGTACTCAAACTGTAAAATGCAACTTTTTTGTAACCGTGGAATGTATACAAGACTGTCTGAGGTAGCGTAGTTGCTGTGTAACTTGGCCATCTTCATGAATGTGTGTGGCGATGGGGCTGTTGTAGCTGGAGGCTTGAAGTGAGCTGGGTAGCTACCGTAGTACAGTGTGACCTTTGTAAGAAGAGAAGATTTTGTGTCTTTGAGCTATATAATTGTACTAGAGAAATGCTGTTAAAACGCTTGCTGAAAACCGTTGTGACTAGCTTTGCATAGTTCCACAGATCATCTAGATGGGATAAGCACTTGTGTGTCATTGTGCAAAATCGATATTTAACGACTCCCGGTTTCAAGATGCAGAAAACAACATTAAAAAAAAACAAGCAAGGGCAGAAGCTACAAGCCGCGGGCATCAATATCAAAGCCGTGGCATCATCGGGCAAATCCGGACCAGGGTCGTGCATGGCAGTAGCTCCACGCTCCATGTCGTAGACATACAGCCCCTTCTCTCCGCGCCTCAGATAGTAAACGCAGTTCCCCTTGAGACCGGCCTCTTCCGCGCCGACCGACGCGCCAAAACGGGCGGCGTCGACCAAGAAGGCCCGATCCCCGATGGCGTCCACCTCCACCCAAGCCCTCGCCGGCAGGCGGAGCCTGCGGACGACGATCTGGGCAACCTTGTCACACCGCTCCATCAGCGGGTGGTACAAGGAGACGCTGAAGAGCTCCCCGCGCGACTCCAGCAGGTGAAGGCTCCACGCGCGGTACATCGGGTGACATGACTGCTCGGCGATGGGGGTTTCTGTGAAGGCCGGACCCGCCGGCGAGAACTCCAGCGTCAGCACGGTGGCGCCCAGCAGGCTCGCGTAGAACTTCCCGCCCGCCGCCGTCACGAGGCTCATCCCGTGGATGAGGTCGTCACGGCCGTGGTGGGCGCCCAGGCCGCCTGCATCTGCCTGGTAGTAGCCGTGCTCGGACCACTCGGCGGCTGCCCCCGCTCCCGGGCGGCAGTACCAGAGCACCGTGTCGGCGCGGTTCACCACCAGCACCACGCAGGCTGGGTCCGTGGGCTCGTGCGAGAACGCGCACCTGACCGGGTTCCTCGTGAGGAACTTCTCTGTATCAGGGGGCAGGCCGATTCTCTGGCGCGTGAACGGGTTCCACAGGAACGTCAGGCGTGAGCCAGGGTGCGCCATGAGCAGCCAGCCGCCCGGCGTTGTCCAGTACAAGTGGTCTCGCAGGTCGTCCACAATCTTGCACACCGAGCGTCTCCTGCTTATGCTGTAGAAAAACAGCGGGTCTTT
This sequence comes from Triticum dicoccoides, assembly GCF_002162155.2. NCBI lineage: Eukaryota > Viridiplantae > Streptophyta > Magnoliopsida > Poales > Poaceae > Triticum > Triticum dicoccoides. The sequence continues at coordinate 158,158,259 of NC_041385.1, forward strand.
TGCCGTCTCGTCGTCTCCTCTTTTCGTGGCCTCGTCATCTTCAGCGTTGGTACCGTGAGGCCTAGGGTGCTTGTGACCAAACATTAGCAGCGGGGAGAAGCTTCGATCCAAAGCTGAGTCTTCGGTTCCCTTCATGGCTGTATATGCTCATACATGATGAGTCAATTAGCATAATAATAGAGCAAAAGGCAATGCTCATGAAAGAAAGATATAGCTACGTTAGCAGCATTGGTAGTTTCTTATTTGACCTTTGGTTGTGACCATGTGTTTTGTTAAGCTGTTAGCAGGACCACTTTTTATGTGACCCTCCCCTCCGTGTCAGATGGCATAATGCGTATTGGTTTTCTTTAATTAAACCAAAGTCTTTTTCGTGATAAATGCTCCAGTCTGTATTAGATAAAATGCAATGGCAATACAAAAATCCAATGGATTAGCCGGAATTGCAGCCACTCTGAATGCCTTCGTGTTGCTTTGCTATTGGCATCTGTGGAAGCGGAGGAGCGCCGTCGGCTTCACGGGTGTCGCTATACCTGGCCATCTGCCGGGCTGGGCCGGGCTTACCAAAGCCCGAGGCAGAAAACCTAGGCCAGAGCCCGGCCCGGCCTTCGGGCTCAAAATCTAGGCCCGGGCCTGGCCCTGGTGCAGCGTCGGGTCGGGCCGTTCGGGCCGGGCTGCCCATGGCCAGGACTAGGTGTCGCCCTCCCTCACCCTCACCCTCAATTGTTGTTGGGACGACGCGATGTTTGGCTGCGTGCTCTGGTTGAGTTGCACCTTGTGTGGCATGAGCGATGTGTTCTTCTTGTGTTCGTGTGATATGTTCGCTAAAGTTCAGGTGGGACCCCCCCTCCCCCCGGTGTTTGGAAATTCAAAGATAACCATCTCAGCCATCTAGCGATGACTACAAGCACTGGATCAAACTGAAGGTGCTCCTCCGTCATCACTCTTCCCATGATGGAACCACGCAAATCTTCATCCAACTAAGCCCTATAAAGAACTTGCACCGGAACAACAAAAGTCGCCAACGAAAATAGGCGTAGATCGGAGCAACCGCACCGGCAGCGCGCCAACTAAAACAAGGGCCGGCCAAATATATAAACCTTCCGTTTTTATTTACTTCGCATATTAGAGTTGACCGAAATCAAATTTTCTAAAGTTTGACCAAGTTTATAGAAAAAAACATAAATATTTACCATAACAAATCTATATGATGTGTTAGTATGTTCAATAATGAATCTAATTGTATTGATTGTTGTATATGTTAATATTTTTGTCTATAAATTTTGTCAAAGTTTAGAAAGGTTCATTTTGATCAAAACTAATATGCGGAGTAAATAAAAACAGAGGAAGTATTAATCTGTTGAAGAGGAACGTCGATTGGATCTAAGCAAATCTATCAAAGACCAGCATGGAATGAATCTAAAAGAATTCAACGAAGACACACCTCCACACACATCCTTGGCCGTAGCTAGGGTACAGAAACATTATTCTAAGTTCTAACTATGGAACGCCACCGCCGCCTCGTCGGCGCAACTTGACACGCAAACTACTTCCCTCCCAAGGCCCAAGACCGCCGGAGTCTAGCTTGCGTACCTTCGCGTGCTTATCGCAGCCGCCGCTACTTGCTGGGTCGCTCTCGCCGTTTGGCTGCCGCCGGCGTCGTCCGCGCGCACTTACAATCTACGATGCCTTTGGGTTTGCTTGTAATAGGAGTATATATATGCCATAATAAGGAGTCGTGCGTGCTTATCACGTTCCAACATTGTATATATACCATAATTATCATACTAGCAGAGTTATGTACATACACGTCAACCGGTTTTATCAATATATACCATAACACGTACTCCACGTCCACCTGTAAAAAAGTAGCTATGGCCGGTACGTGCTCGATCATGTCGACGGGCACGAGCGACGGCGAGACGGAGACGGCGACTTCGCGAGATCGGGGCTGGTCCTCTCTCCCGACGGACCTGCTCATCGAGATACTGCGGCGGCTCCGCTGGTCCAGCCACCCCAGCTTCGCCCTGGCGTGCAGCCGTTGGCGCTCCGCCGTCTCGCCCTTCTACCCGGTGTCCGTCACGCCTCTCCTACTCAACGCCGCCAGCGCTGGCTCCACCAACGCGCGCTTCTACAGCCCCTACTTCGACAAGAGCTTCGAGCTCGCCGCCACGCTGGACGCGCCGGGCGCCAAGATCTGCGGCGCCGCGGGACGGCGCCTCACGCTGGCCCTGCCGCACCTTGTCCGCAACGTCGATCTCGGGACGAGCGTCGCCCACGACATGCCGCCGGTCGATCAAGTCGGGTTCGACTTCGTCGTCTACGACGGCGGCGACGGCGCGGGCAGGATGGTCGGTGTCAGCGCGGTCATGTTTCTGCGGCTCCAGGCCGCGCTCTCGGTCAGAAACGGTGATGGCGGGTGGACCGACTGGGACTTCACCCCGTATGAATTTGGACCGACGTTCGTGCCGTCGCCGAGCTGTAACCCGGTCTTCCACGGCGGGCTGCTCTACCTGCTGGGACAGGACGGGAGGCTGGCGGTGTACGACCAGCGCATGCACGACCAAGGGTTTGAGATACTGGAGAAGCCCCGGAGCTTCGGGTTCGAATGCGAAGACAGCTACTGGTCGGCCTCCGTGGGCCGCCGGTCAGCGTCGTCAAGCTCAACAAGCACACCATGGAGTGGGAGAAGGTGGAGAGCCTAGAGGGCAGCGTCCTGTTCACCGGCACGCTCACGACGATGATGAAGAAGACCGGCGCCAGGTGGATGCGGAACAGGATCTTCCTCCCCAGGCTCTTTGATTGGCCCGAGACCATCCCTGCTGACCTTGTTCAACATGACGGCGAACTCGCATTTGTGCCCAAGCAGGAGTGCACGTGGCCTGCTGTGAGAGATGAAACCTATGTGACAAACATGTGGAGTTATAAACTGGGACAAAGCGGTGAAGAAGCAAGACAATTTTAGGAAACAGAAAAACTAGATTATAGCGTCTGGGTTGATTTTGGTAGTACTTAGCTTCATTGTTACTCACTTCGATCCCTATTAATTGTCGATGATGTAGTACTATATATATGTTGGATAATATTTACATTGATGCTTTGCAATGATGCAAGGCCAACCCCATTGACAATCTAATACATTATTGTTGGATAATAAAAAAAAATTAAGACAGTAATCCTAAACCTAAGGGCCATAAGCTACGGGAGAGAGCTTACATGCCGGCTTGCTTGGAGTGTTATGCCCGAGGCCTTCGGGGAACTGGAACCCCTCTTCGGGGGCTGATCTTCTAAACATCTTATGAGCCCAACGGGGCGCATTTCCTAGGATCGTGTGGCGTAGCATCGGGGTGTTGTTATGATCGTTATAGTCCATTAAAAACAAGATTACTATTGAGAAGAGTTTTCCTTTTCGTCTGGTTGATGTTGTCTTCAAACGTCACCTCTTTCTTCAGACCTGGATGCCGTTGGGGAAACATCGGGACGTTGGGCTCATGCAGGAGGCCATTGAGCGGATCAGGTGCATTCATGTCATATTTTGTTGGAGTCTGCAAACTACTAGGTGGAACCGGGGCCACTTGTCCCCTGTCAGCTGCATTTTGTCTCTTGCCAGCCAGTTTCCGGATGCCTGTGGTGTATTTTGTTTTAGTTGGTGTTTGTAGTTTCGTTGTAAACTTGTTCGGGTGCTGCATGTGGTCGGCTTTATTAATTTAAGTCAGGTGTTTCTTGCGTCTTCATTCTAAATAGAAGAGTTTACATGCTACGTGTCTTGGTCTTATTAATCAATCACCCTCCCCGCCACTAACCAACCATGGGTTTACATCTCAGTCCGCAACTACATCCGTACAAATCAGCCCGTAAGTGCAGCATTGTTCATCCAATGATCTACATTGAGCACGATGACAAAACATGCAATAATAATACATCTTCTATGAGTACTTTCTTTTTGCGGGAAGCCTTTGTATTGATGGATTATGGATGGGCTTAGGCCCATATATGACACTAATCCCCGGTTAATCTTGAGGCCCATGTATGAGATGGTAGGTGGTGGAAAGTTTAGTCCCACCTTGCTAGTTGAGGAGAGTTGAGACCCCTTTATAAGGGCTGCTCTATCACTTGTCATTGGGAGCTTGGGAAGAGGAGTGGTACACGCGCGCTCCTCCTCCGAACGAATTAACGAGTCGCTAACAGGTGGGCTACTGTACGTTGGACTGTGGGCTGACTTGCGTTCCCTTGCTGGGAGTGGGTCGACTCGGTCGTGGGCCTCCGCCAGGCCCACGACTTTCTCCCGAACGGACTATATAAGAAGGCTCTGCCCAGTGGAGTGACCTAGTTCGGTTTACTCTCTCCCTCTCGTAACCTAGCCATCATCTACTGTTTCTCACTCTGTGCTGTCTCCGGCGACCCCATCCCGACGACCGCGTGCATGACTGGTCGGGAGAGCAGGTGCCTCCGGAACCCTGTCGTTCGAGATCCTGCCCCGGAGAACGGCAATAAGGTTTTTGGGAAGCGTCTCGACGCGACTGCTCCCAACTCCATCTGCCTCTGCTTCCACTACTTCCCCTGCATCGACACCAAGGCCGACTACGCCGCCGGCAAGAAGAAGGCCACGGACGACGTCGAGACTGCTGCTGCCGCCGCCGCGTTGGCCTGGCCAACCGGAGGGTATGATCTGTTCATCCCTCGTTTACTCGTACTTGTACTAGCCGTATATGTGCTGCTCATAGATGGTTCGCTTCTATGTTTTGTACGTGCTAGTATGCTTAGGTATAGCTATGAGATGCATACCTTTTATGCCATGCTTACTGTTTACTCATGGATTAGTCTAATCGGAAAAGTGCTAATATTTCCAACAATCCAAAAACCTTATTTTAGGCCCTTTTCAATTCAAGGCTTTGCTGCTACTCTGAAGCCGAAAAAGTTTATCGGGACGCATTTTAAGCGTTGGCAGACTAGGACCACCTTGTGGCTCACAGTGATGAACGTGTTCTGGGTTGGTGGTGTGTCCCTCACAGAAACAATTGCTCCTGAACAGGAGAAGGCGTTTACGGAGGCAATCACAATCTTTTTGGGAGAAGTTCTGAGTGTGATTGGAGACAAGTTGGTTGACGCATATATTCATATGGGGGTTGCCAAAAACTTGAGTGTGATTGAAGTCAAATTCGGCGCAACTGATGCTGGCAGTGAGCTGTATGCCATGGAGCAGTCCTCGTCATCGTCCTCGCTTTGCGACCACTTCTCCTTGTTCTCGGCATTTAACTTGCCAGCCTGTTTGAAGACCAAACAACCTCTGTTGGTGTGGTTGGATGGTTTTTCATGGGTGCCATGTATCTGGCACGGACAATCGAGTATGCGGTCCAGACTAGATGAGCCCGAATTGTTCTTATTGTATGGCTTCTTCCGCTGACCGGACTTGGAGCCGCTGAATCCGGCGTTGACCGCCGTGTCATCGGTATGATTGCCATTGATTCGACGCTTGTGTCTATTGCGTCGGGGCTTGCCGTTGCTATCCTTGGCTTCAGAGGCGCCGGGTTCGCTTGCCTTATTATTGCAACGGGCTAGCCAACTATCTTCGCCCGCACAAAAGCGGGTCATAAGTGCCGTAAGGGTTGCCATGGACTTCGACTTTTCCTGCCCGAGATGTCAGGTGAGCCATTCGCCGCGGATGCTATGCTTAAAGGCCACTAGGGCTTCGGCGTCAGGAAAGTCGACGATCTGGTTCTTTTTAGTTAAGAACCTAGTCCAGAATTTCCGGGCTGATTCTCCGAGCTGTTGGACTATATGACTTAAATCATCTGCATCCGGAGGCCGGACGTATGTTCCTTGGAAGTTGTCCAAAAAGGCTTCTTCCAAGTCTTCCTAGCTGCCGATAGAGTTTTCTGGCAGACTGTTCAACCAGTACCGAGCTGGTCCTTTGAGTTTTAGTTGGAGATATTTGATGGCGTGGAGATCATCGCCACGAGCCATATGAATATGGAGGAGGAAATCCTCTGTCCAGACCGCAGGGTCTGTTGTCCCATCATATGATTCGATGTTTACGGGTTTAAACCCTTCTGGGAATTCATGGTCCATTACTTCATCAGTGAAGCAAAGAGGGTGTGCGGCGCCTCTATATCGGGCCACATCGTCACGTAGCTCCGATGGAGTCTGTCTGTGGAGTTCGGCCCGGGCGTGACTGGGCTTATTACGTCCAAATAGGCGGCCGTCTTCATGCGTCGGGGCACGCCCTCGCGATACATAGATCGATCTAGTATGTCCCGCATTGTTGTCCAGTTTTTGCCGTAGGTCATAGGTATGTCCCCGAGCTGTTTGATCTCTACCTTTACAGTGAGGTGGAGCTGGCTGGTGTTCGCTTTGAGTTGCCGCCTTGTCTCGACCCCGTGGTGGTCGATCAACCGCATTGCATGATGATGGTATGGGCTCCAACGCCTCATCATCGAATTGAGGTAGCAATTGACGATGCGGGTAACTTTTGGCTGGGCGTTTAAGGCCGCACTCTTCGGCTACCAGGACATTAGTCCATTTATCGTTGAGCAGATCTTGATCATCTTGAAGCTGCTGCTGCTTCTTTTCCAGGCTCCTTGCAGTGGCTATTAGCTGGCGCTTAAAGCGCTCCTGCTCGAGGGGTTCCTCAGGCATGATGAAGTCTTCGTTGCCGAGGCTCACCTCCTCCTCGGAGAGCGGATGATAACTACCTCCTCCGAGTCTTCATTTATGGCCCATTCGTCAGGGCTGACTTGCCCATCCTCCCGATTGTCCTGTTCGGCAGTTTGTTCGTCGTGGTCTTCTACGTCTTCGGCACCGTCCGGAGTGTTGTCGTCTCCTGTGCTGGTGTTGCTGTCCTTGCTGCGGCGTGGTTTAGAGCAGCGCCGCTGACGCCGGTGCTTTGGTTGTGTCTTGGGGGGGTCACCCTCCACTAGGTTTTCCTTGTCATCACCGCTATTATCTTTTGGCGTATCCACCATGTATACGTCATATGAGGAAGTGGTCGTCCATCGTCCGGTGAACAGGATGGCTTGGGCCTCCTCTTCTCCAGCATCGTCGTCCATATCGTCGATGTCTTCGGAGTCGTAATTGAGTGTGTCGGTTAAGTCGACAGTGGCTATAAATTGGGTGGTTGGTGGGAAGCGAAATTCTCTGTCATCAGCCTCCAATTCGAGCCAGACATAATTCGGTTGTGAGTCTTCCGCCAAGGACATATTTTTTTAATGAGTGTAACACATCACCGAAAGGCAAGTGTCGGAAGATGTCTGTGGCGCTGAATTCGAAGATCGATAACCCATCGAGCTCGGCATCCGCGGACGCATATGGTTCGGAGCTTGTAGCCGGAAATGAGTCTGAAGTTCCGGTGACACAGATATCACATGAGGCTAAGTCTGTGTGCGGCTCCAACGCCGCAGAATCGGTGGCCTCCATGGCGGGGTTGAGCTTCCCATCCTCGGATGGCGCGATCTGCTCCGGATCTAAGGCCAGAGTAGTTACAGGAGCTATCTCCCGGATGTGGTCCGATGATAGATTTAAGTCATGTTCATCGAGTTGACAGGGAGCGGCTGCCGCGGTCTCGAATCCGTCAAAGATCACGTCTCCGCGGATGTCCGCGACATAATTCAAGCTCCCAAATCTGACCTGATGGCCAGGAGCGTAGCTTTCGATCCGCTCCAGATGGCCAAACGAGTTGGCCTGCAGTGCGAAGCCGCCAAATATGAAGATCTGTCCGGGGAGGAAGACTTCCCCCTGGATAGCACCGTTGTAGATGATTGAAGGAGCCATCAAACCTCTTGACAGCGGCACAGTGGAACTCTCAATGAAAGCACCAATGTCGGTGTCAAAACCGGCGGATCTCGGGTAGGGGGTCCCGAACTGTGCGTCTAGGATCGATGGTAACAGGAGATGGGGGACACAATGTTTACCAGGTTCGGGCCCTCTCTATGGAGGTAATACCCTACTTCCCGCTTGATTGATCTTGATGAATATGAGTATTACAAGAGTTGATCTACCACGAGATCATAATGGCTAAACCATAGAAGTCTAGCATGTATGACTATGGTAATGAGTATCCTGATCCGGACTAAGCCCTCTGGTTTATATAGACACTGGAGGGATCTAGGGTTACACAAGGTCAGTTACAGAGAAAGGAATCTTCATGTTTGATCGCCAAGCTTTCCTTCCATGCAAAGGAGAGTCCCATCCGGACACGTTGAGAGTCTTCGGTCTTCATATCTTCACAACCCATCAGTCCGGCCCATGGCTAACAGGCCGGACACCCGAGTGTTGGGGAACGTAGTAATTTCAAAAAAAATTCCTACGCACATGCAAGATCATGGTGATGCAAAGCAATGAGAGGGGAGAGTGTGTCCACGTACCCTCGTAAACCGAAAGCGGAAGCGTTAGAACAACGCGGTTGATGTAGTCGTACGTCTTCACGGCCCGACCGATCAAGCATCGAAACTACGGCACCTCCGAGTTCTAGCACACGTTCAGCTCGATGACGTCCCCCGTACTCCGATCCAGCAGAGTGTCGAGGGAGAGTTCCGTCAGCACGACGGCGTGGTGACGATCTTGATGTTCTACCGTTGCAGGGCTTCGCCTAAGCACCGCTACAATATTATCGAGGAGGACTATGGTGGAGGGGGCACCGCACATGACTAAGAGATCAAGAGATCAATTGTTGTGTCTAGAGGTGCCCCCTACCCCCGTATATAAAGGAGCAAGAGGGAAGGGGGCGGCCGGCCTAGGAGGGGGTGCGCCATGGGAGTCCTACTCTCACCGGGAGTAGGACTCCCTCCTTCCTTGTTGGACTAGGAGAGGGGGAAGGAAAGGGAGAGGAGGAGAAGGAAAGAGGGGGGCCGCCCCCCCTTGCCCTAAACCAATTCGGTTTGGGCCTTGAGGGGGGCGCGCCCCACACTCCCCTTGCTGCCCTCTATTTCCACTAAGGCCCATGTAGGCCCATTAAGCCCCCGGGGGGTTTCGGTAACCTCCCGGTACTCCGGTAAAATCCCGATTTCACCCAGAACACTTCCGATATCCAAATATAGGCTTCCAATATATCAATCTTCAAGTCTCGACCATTTCGAGACTCCTCGCCATGTCCGTAATCACATTCGGGACTCCAAACAACCTTCGGTACATCAAAACTCATAAACTCATAATATAATTGTCATCGAAACCTTAAGCGTGCGGACCCTACGGGTTCGAGAACTATGTAGACATGACCGAGACTCGTTTCCGGTCAAGAACCAATAGAGGAACCTGGATGCTCATATTGGCTCCTACATATTCTACGAAGATCTTTATCGGTCAAATCGCATAACAACATACGTTGTTCCCTTTGTCATCGGTAAGTTACTTGCCCGAGATTCGATCGTCGGTATCCCAATACCTAGTTCAATCTCGTTACCGGCAAGGCTCTTTACTCGTTATGTAATGCATCATCCCGTAACTAACTCATTAGTTACATTGCTTGCAAGGCTTATAGTGATGTGCATTACCGAAAGGGCCCAAAGATACCTCTTCGACAATCGGAGTGACAAAACCTAATCTCGAAATATGCCAACTCAACATGTACCTTTGGAGACACCTATAGAGCTCCTTTATAATCACCCAGTTACATTGTGACGTTTGGTAGCACACAAAGTGTTCCTCCGATAAACGGGAGTTGCATAATCTCATAGTTGTAGGAACATGTATAAGTCATGAAGAGAGCAATAGCAACATACTAAACGATCAAGTGCTAAGCTAACGGAATGGGTCAAGTCAATCACATCATTATCCTAATGATGTGATCCCGTTAATCAAATGACAACACATGTCTATGGTTAGGAAACATAACCATCTTTGATTAATGAGCTAGTCAAGTAGAGGCATACTAGTGAAATTAAGTTTGTCTATGTATTCACACATGTATCATGTTTCCGGTTAATACAATTCTAGCATGAATAATAAACATTTACCATGATATAAGGAAATAAATAATAACTTTATTATTGCCTCTAGGGCATATTTCCTTCAGTCTCCCACTTGCACTAGAGTCAATAATCTAGATTACACAGTAATGATTCTAACACCCATGGAGCCTTGGTGCTGATCATGTTTTGCACGTGGAAGAGGCTTAGTCAACGGGTCTGCAACATTCAGATCCATAAGTATCTTGCAAATCTCTATGTCTCCCACCTGGACTTGGTCTCGGATGGAATTGAAGTGTCTCTTGATGTGCTTGGTCCTCTTGTGAAATCTGGATTCCTTTGCCAAGGCAATTACACCAGTATTGTCACAGAAGATCTTCATTGGTCCCGATGCACTAGGTATGACACCTAGATCGGAAATGAACTCCTTCATCCAGACTCCTTCATTTGCTGCTTCCGAAGCAGCTATGTACACCGCTTCGCATGTAGATCCCGCCACGACACTTTGTTTAGAACTGCACCAACTGACAGCTCCACCGTTCAATATAAACACGTATCCGGTTTGCGATTTAGAATCATCCGGATCAGTGTCAAAGCTTGCATCGACGTAACCATTTACGACTAGCTCTTTGTCACCTCCATAAACGAGAAACATATCCTTAGTCCTTTTCAGGTATTTCAGGATATTCTTGACCGCTGTCCAGTGATCCACTCCTGGATTACTTTGGTACCTCCGTGCTAAACTTATTGCTAAGCATACGTCAAGTGTGGTACACAACATTGCATACATGATAGAACATCTTTCATTTTCTCTCTATCTTCTGCTGTGGTCGGGCATTGAGTCTGACTCAACTTCACACCTTGTAATACAGGCAACACTACAAAAAAAATACACTTCCGTGATGATACGTGTTTGTCACAGTAGGTCGCGTTTTTTGCCATGCATGTACATCCATGACGATTTTATGACAAAATCAAGATAGTCATACCTGTGCTGTCGTAGAAGTGCTCCATGACATTACCAAAATTATCATCACGGAAGTGTCCACTTCCATGATGATAAATCGCGCGTCACAGAAGTGCTTTCGTCAAGGGTGACCGACACGTGGCATCCACCGTAATGGAACATTGTTAAGCTATCAGGTCGGGTTTTGGATCCGATAACCCGTTAACAGCCTCGACCAATGGGGATTTTCCACGTGTAAAATCATCATTGGCTGGAGGAAACACGTGTCAGCTCATCATTGGGACAGATGTCATCCACTCATTGGACGGAAGGCGCCTATGATACGTCGACATGTGGCACGGCCCAATAGAGGCCCATTCCTGTGAAAAGGTCAGCCCAATAAAAATTAGCAGGCCAGCCCATATAAGGCCTACTTGTGTCAGGTCCATTTAAGCCCACGACCCATACGAGATGTGCCAATTCGGCCCGTCAAAGATTTGACACCATTGCAGCCCATCGTCAGTTTGAGCCCGTTAACAGCCAGCTATATATTTAGGCTCAATATCGGCCCAATGAGATTTCGGCCTGTTAACGACCCATTTAATCGATGGCCAATTTTCAGGATGTACATCTTTCGGCCTTTTAGCGACCCATTTAAATGTTGGGCTAATTTCCGGCCCGGTGTGTCTTTCAGCCTGTTGACGGCCCATAAATCTGATGGGCCATTTGTTGTCGGACCTGAGTTTCAACCTTTTAGCAGCCCATTTAAGTGTTGGGCCAATTTCTGGCCCGGTGTCACTTTCAGCCTGTTGACGGCCCATAAATCAGTTGGGCCATTTGTAGTCGGACCTGAGTTTTGGCCTTTTAGCGACCCATTTAAGTGTTGGGCCAATTCCCGGCCCTGTGTGCCTTTTGGCCTGTTAACGGACCATAAATGAGTTGGGCCATTTGTAGTCGGACCTTAGTTTTGGCCTTTTAATGGCCCATGCCCTTCATGGTCCAATACCAGCCCGGTTTCTCTTTCGGCCTGCTAAAGGCCCACAACACAGTTGGGCCATTTACAATACGACCTGACTTTCGGCCTCTTAGCAGCCCATGGTCTTCGTGGTCCAGTAGAAGCCCGCTGTCTCTTTCAGCCTACTAAAGGCCTACAGTATAGTTGGGCCATATGTAGCCCAAACTTAGTAACGGTCTGTTAACGGGCCGTGAAATAAATTGGGGCCACCTGTTGCCCGCTTTGATGTCGGCCTGTTAATGACCCGGGAGGTAAGAGGGCCGACCATTAACTTTCGGCCTAGTAACAGCCCATTAACTTAATGGGCCCACTAAAGTTCGTACATGTCTTCAGGCCAAATTAGATAATTTGAGCCCATTACGACGAGCAATTATGCACAGGACCAAAACCGATCAAGCAAAGGTACGGCATACAGGGAATAATGTTGCACATCCAGCATATATTACAGGAAATTACATCCACTGGGCAATCAAAGATTGATGCCAGTGCAAATAAATGAGCAGAACCTAACCATCTACAACGTCACAATCTGCAACCTCAGCACAGATGACGCCCATAAGCATGTGGGCAAGTTCTTTCTGTTTGCTACACTGTCTCTGAAAACATTGAACATTTGTTGTGTCGCACGACTCTACACCTCTGATTCATCCACCATTTCCATCATTGCTTCAGCCATTAATTGGTTCACAAACATACATTTATTCTGTTGCATTCAAGACAGAGGATACTGAACAGATTCAGATGGAGATTTTGGCAGGTTTGTATTATTGATAGTGGAGAGTGTCTCGACCACTGCATCATAACATAAATTAGGACGGGAACCAAACAGATTAATCATGAGTTATTGCCATATTACCTGGCCTAGATTTACTGGAAAGAAACAATGGGGTTGCCTTGCTGTTTTCAGAGTTTGTCTTCTTATCTTCAGTAGCCTGCACAAAATTAACACACTAGCATTGCTATCATTGGCCAAGTCAGATAATAGGAAAGCAACATTGACACAACGTACGTTTGGGCAACCAACCTACACCAAATTAACACAATATGGCACAGCTATCATCAGCCAGGTAAGGTAGTACGAAAGCAACATTGACACAATGAATGAATGGGCAACCAGAGAAGCACTACAATTCAGTAATGTGCGTGATATGAGATAGTACATTAATGCAGCTCAGTATGCAAAACTACCAGGCAGTTTTCCTTACAAAAATCAACATTGGCGCCTTTAACATTTTGCTACAACTAATTTTAGATCAGATAAAGGTTAGATTCACGCTGATTAACAAAATACATGTTGATGTAAAAATATAGTGATATACAACAGGTACTTACATCAGCATTGGAGCACAGAGAATTCCCGCAAGATATTTTCCTCAAATACGATCCCAATGGGGGAAGTCTTCTATCGTTTAACCTTATTTTCTAAAAGAGAGATGGGTAAGAAACATGTAGAAAATATGATCAGAATGCTATAAAATTTCATGATGCGAGGATACGCACACGCTTCTTAGAATGCAGTTGACATTCTTTTGCTGGACTGGAGCGGACTAGTTCTTTGGCCACTGGAATCTGCTTATTATCAATGGGAGTTGGGTTTCTCTGTGTTGGAGCAGTATCTATGAAAAATGGAGTTGGTTTATTATCTCCTGGCGTTTGGATCTTTTGCAAAGACCTGGTTTGTAACCCTTCAGATTCTAACATAGCCGTCTTCCCCTTGCATGCCTTATGTAGAAGAATGGAGATTCAGTTATAAAACATGCTACAACAGAGATGGAATAGGTACTGAAGAATAGAAAGGCATGACATATTGACATGTATTCCCTCCATCCAGAAATAAATGGACGGGTCTTGGCATATTTCAGTTCTAGATACATCTAGTTTTATCCATTTCTGCGACATTTAATCTGGACGGAGGGAGTATGATGTAAGAGCTAGGGATACGACAGGACAACACAGTAAAAAAAGCCACTGAAAAACCCACTGTAGAACCAAAGTATTCAAACCCACTGATATGAGATAGTACACTCATGCAGCTCAGGATGCAAAACTACCAGGTAGTTTTCCTTACAAAAATTAACATTGTGGCCTTTAATCATACATTTTGCTACAACTAAATTTAGATCTGATAAAAGTTGGATTCACGCCGATTAACAAAATACATGCTGATGTAAAAATATAGTGATATACAACAAGTACTTACATCTACATTGGAGCACAGAGATTCTTGCAAGAATCTTTCCTCATAAACGATACCATTGCAGAAATTCTTCTATATTTTAAGCCTATTTTCTAAAAGAGAGATGGGTAAGAAACATGTAGAAAATATGATTAGCATGCTATAAAATTTCATGATGCAAGGATACACACACGCTTCTTAGAATTGAGTTGACATATTTTTGCTGGACTAGAGCGGACTAGTTCTTTGGCCACTGGAATCTGCTTATTATCAGTAGGAGTTGGGTTTCTCTGTGCTGGAGCAGTATCTATAAAAACTGGAGTTGGTTTATATCTCCCGGCGATTGGATCTTTTTCAAAGGCCTTGTTTGTAACCCTTCAGATTCTAACATAGTCGTCTTCCCCTTGCATGCCTTGTATAGAAGAATGGTGCTTTAATTATAAAACATGCGACAGCAGAGAGATAGAATAGGTACTGAAGAATAGAAAGGCATGACATATTGACATGTATTCCCTCCATCCAGAAAAAAATGGATGGGTCTAGGCGTATTTCAGTTCTAGATACATCCTTTTTTATCCATTTTGGCAACATGTAATCTGAACGGAGGGAGTATGGTGTGAGATCTAGGGATACGACAGGACAACACAGCAAAAAAAAACACTAGTTGAGTGTAAAACTATATGCTAGCGGAATACGTATAGAAATAACTAAGGCAACATACACGTGTATGATTGGGAAAATATGATGACATTGCAACAGAGCACTAGAACAACACTTCAATGTAAAAAAACATGGTATGACAGATAGATGAAGTACATACTGATGAATAACAATGCATAAGAATTCAGAAGCATGATGTCCAAATTAAGCAGATGGCATTGCGATATAGTAGAATGACAGTACTTTAATTTGAAAACATGTTATCATGAATGGAATAGGTACTGAAAACAGGAAGGCCTGACATATTTACATGCATGATCAGCATGCTAAGCACATGGCATTGCAACAGAGTAGATACACTCCAGGACATTATATGCATGTTGTACCCATATCACAGGCCAAGTTAGAGCAAGGACCTTGTGGGGTGAAGAGGATTCATCATCTTTCTGCAAGTCTTATGAAGAACTGCCTTTACATGTTCCATCATATTGGGTATCATTGACATTAAGTTTATTGGCCTTTACATTGCTCCGTGAGGTTCTTGTGGATATACCAGTGTGTGCAATTATATCTGAGATGCATGGAAGACAACTAGTAGTTAGATTTATGTAAATGAGTGCCCGTAGGAGACGACATAAATAGTAGGACTGGGGTTAACTAGCAGCAACAGGTCTCATAAAATAAAGGGAGAACACAGATGAAAGCTACAGAATATGTATCTTTTGTACTCGAGATTAACTAGATGGCACACAAAAGTATTAAAGAACAACATAGGTAATACTAGAAGTGGTATAATACTATAATCACCAGCCTGTGGGATAGCATTGGCTGATGGATGATAAAATTGGAATAGCGTTACCGAAAGAACAGGTATCTTAGCTGAACTATGGAACAGCGTGAACTCCTGAACAAGACCCGTAAGAGATCAACATGAATATACAGTGAAATGTGATGATCTATTTTCCGTGCTTAGATGAATAACAAAGCCATAAATGTTGCACACAAGCAAGATGAGGGTACAACCTATCTGGCTGCCATCCATAGGAGTGAGCATCATGTGCTGACTTGTCGATGGCCCTACAGTTGTTGTGGCTGTCCATGTCGGGCATGCGCATTCGATGCAGGGAACTATTGAGTGGGGACCGTAGCTCCCTTCTGGTGTATGCTTCCCTTGTTGGAGCAGCTGCGGTGAGTCGGAAGACGGTGTGTCTGAAGATGCAGATAACGCATAATGTTAAGAACGACATATCTCTTTGATCTGAAGAAATACACTAAGAGATCAACAGCAAGGTACGAGAGTGGTCACACGTCTGTTGACTGAAGACTTCACATGATTTTATTTTATTTTGGTACTGTCCGATCTACGCCGGATGGCTTGATGGCCGTCTTGTGCCTCCCGGCTGACACTGTTCGGAATCTTCCCCGAAGAGCCAGCGACCAACGGCAGAGCAGCCTGCCTCCGCCGTCCGTAGCCCCGGCCAAAACCCCGCTCCCCGCCCCACCGCACTACCGTGGTTGCGCCGCCCCCGGGCCAATCCACAAAGACTCCCCGTCATCCAGATCCGGCGGCAGCAGTACCTTCAACCCACGCAACTATAAAAGATAGCCATCTAAGCGCTGCTTCCGCGGCAAACTTGCGGCCCCGCACCCTTACGTTATACACCAACCAACCGGCAGCCTAGGAGCTCCGCCGCTTCGAGGGGTGCTGCTTCCCATTGGGAATCGATTGGCCCAGAATAAAAATTCAGACAACTGACGCCTAAATAAAGTGATTTCAGATGAGGGTGCGACCTATCTGGCGGCATGGTGAAGTAGGCAGGTCCAGCTGCCGAGTCGGTGAGGCCGGCGCGGTTGCGGTGGCGACCGGCGGTAGGGAAAGAGCGATGTCGCGATGGTCGATGGCTACGAGGAAGCAGCGCCAGGACTCTGGACGGATCCGAAGTTGGAGCCGCTTCGGTGCCGTGAACAACGGCGGGGGTGAGTCAGCTCCGGTACGGTTCACGCGGCTATCGTCGAGGCAGCACCAGCAGCACGGAGTAAGAGGCACACGGCCCAGTGCACGACGGCAATTGGACAACATCTCCAGCATTAGGGAGGAGGGCGGCTGTGAAATTGGTGCGGTGGGGGGCGCCATGGAGGTGGGACTG
>NC_041385.1:158175375-158205035 GCF_002162155.2 Triticum dicoccoides
AACGGACGCATTTGTCTGAAATGTGAGGGGGAGTTACAGTTCTATCCTTGCCTATAGGCTTTTCGGCTTGGGTCTGTGTACTGAGGATCGGGGATAGTAGAGTAACTTTGCTTCTCCCCAAATAGTGGGCGGGAGCGATTTCGGGCAAGGAGGGCGTGTTTTGAACTATAGTGGGCGCGAGCGATTTTGGGCAAGGAGAGCGTGTTTTGAAATAGTGGGCGTGAGCTATTTCGGGCGAGGATAGCGTGTTTTGCCAACCATGGTTTATGAATTATTCGGCACATGTCATTTCGGCCGAGGAGAAGGCGCGCTTGGATGAAGTTACGAACCTACCATCGATGTACAACGGGCCAATTGATGCGTGTCCCACATAGGACGGTAATTTTGCGTCTCCCATTTATTTGCTCGGGCGAATTCCACCGAGCAGAGAGGATGTTTAACGGTTCATTCAAATTTTGGGAGAATGAGCATCCACGTCTACCTTACCAAGTCGATTCGAATCAAATTTTGAAATATTAGCTTGCCACTTCTTTTTTAGATGGAGAGATGATGCTCGGGAGTAATGTGTTTTTACATGCTCGTTGCTAGCGATTTACTATATGACAAATAGTTGACCCACTCAAAAACGCGAATCAAACCCAAAATGAAATATCTTGATTCAATGAACTAGCTCGTTCAGTAGGCCAAAATAGCGAACTAAATCCAAAATTGAACACCTCAATCGAGTAGCATGTTGTACAGTATTATAGTACTCCATGAACATGTTGAAAGTCAAATTAATGAACTTGTTTGATATACGCATATATCCGTTCATGTGTGGATTGCAGACAACATATTCTCCAATTTAAATATTTGAATGCAAGTTTATATCGAAACATGGTTTATATCAGTCTTTGATGCATAAAACGCGACCTCCCCCTCTCCCGGACTCCTGTTCTCTCTCTCTCTCTCACTCTCTCGCTGACAATCTTCAATTCTGTCGCACGCATCCGACACAAAAACCTTGTTGGTCCCTATCCCTTTCTCTCTCTCTATTCATATATACACCATCTATAGGTCTCTCTCGCACACTATGTATGATACTCTAGCTAGTCCAAGCTAGATATCTTGGGTGCACTCATCGTACGCACACAAATTCCTTGGCTCTTTGCCTGTAACTCTCTCACGCACCACTATGTCGTCTCGGAGCTCTCCCCCCTCTCTCAAACTCTCCATCCAGCTGGGTCACACATACACATGCATATCTCACTCGCACTCGATAGGCCCATCTAAAACTCTATCTCTCTCCCTCGTTCTCTCTCCCTCGTTCTCTCTCCATCTCACATGCACACACACACACACACAATCTCATGCCCAGCTAGCCAAGTATGATGGTCTCTCACTCAATTGTAGGCACACGCAGTCCCCCCCTATATGTATATGACTAGCTAATCTTAGTCTCCATCACAAACATGTGCATGGTCTATCTCGATTTCTCTCGAGGCATCTTTCTATCGCGCACGCACTCCCTCGATCTCGCACCCATATAGTCCCCTCACGATCTCGAGGGGATCTCTCTATCACAAACACACCCTCTCTCCCTCCCCATGCGTCCATGCCATCCATGTGTCCCTCTCGACCTTTTTTCCTTGTTGGCCAGACCTCTATTGGACATGTGCTACAGGGGTGTCTCTCACCGTTGCGAACAATCACACACTAGCTATCTTCGTGTATCTCCTTGCCTCGCTTTTCCATCTCGGAGATGCATGCGTGATATGTTCGCATAAGAAATGAAAAAACACACACTCTCTCTAATTTATCGTTTGTTGTCACTTTCTCTTTCACACACATACTCTTTTTGCACACTTACGCATTCTCCTTCACACGCACTTGATCTGTCTCGACTGAGGCACCCTCCTCCGTCCATAGCATATAGATTTATTGAAAAGTCAAACATCACAAAGTTTGACCATGTACATGGAGAAAAAGAATTACATCTAGTACGGCAAACATATACCATTAGATTCACCATGAGATGTAGTTTTGTATGATGTATCTTTGGTATTGTAGATATAAATAACATTTGCGCAAACCTGATCAAAGTTTCCAAAGTTTGACTTCTAAAACATTTACATGCACTGCATTATCGAGCAGATGGAATATCTGTTTCCCCCTCTCAGCTATCTTACGCACCACTCAGCCTTATCGGGGCTCCTCAATCTCTCTCAAACTTTCTTGGTCAGTTTGGTTCGTGACCTGACCCTCATGCCTTGATGTCCGGTACTGCCTGGTGTGGACGTGAGATGTAAAATATTTCTGCCTGGCCAGGCTTGTGTGGTGCTGAAGTGTTTGGTTCATGCCTGGGCCAGGCAAAGCATCAACGTCCCATCAATCAATCCATGCATCAATTATTTAATGCTAATATCCATCCATGTTGTTGTTAGCCTCATGGCCACACAACCAGGCACGGCCAGGCGTTCAAAATCGGTCTCTTGGGCCAGGCTACTTGCAGTGTCTGGAGTTCAGCTAGGCTAATTAAAGTGCAAGGGAACCCAGCCCAGGCGGGCTTTCTTTTTCACAGGGTAGCAACCAAACAAGCGTGCATGAAATCCAGCCACAACCCTAGGCCACGCAAAAGATGCTCACGACGCAAGCCAAACTGGCCTTATATCTCCCTGGTTCACACATACACATGTCTCGCTCGCGCTATACATATAGACCCATCCAACACTCTCCGCCCTTGTTCTCTCTCCATGTGACACGCACCCCTCTAAGTACCATAATCCCTCACTCCATCATAGGCTCTGTTTGGATCCATGGGTTAGAGTTAGTTTGGGTTAGTTTGGAGTCAACTAACCCAAAAAGATCAAAACAGGAGGGTTAGTTTAGGTTAGATGCATCTAACCCATCCAAAAAAACTAACCCATCCAAGAGGTGCTTATTTGGGTTAGTTCTTCTCGGGACCACTAATAAACACTTCTTTCTCTCGCTCTCCTCGCAGCAGATCCCTCCCCACTTCCTCTAAGCTTCTCGTCCTCTCCCTCCCTCCCTCTCGCACCGCCTGTGAAGGTGCCTCGCCGTATCCGCGCTCCATCTAACCCTGCCATCCAAACACCTCTTTACTTAGAGTTAGTTCAGGGTATGAATCTAACTCTAACCTCTAACTGAGTTAGAGTATCCAAACAGGGCCATAGGAGCAAGCACTCCCCCCCTCCTAAGTATGATTATCTCTTACTAGCCATCAGGAACACACGTAGTGTCTCCTTCCATCCATACGTCTATCTCGATATCTCTCGGGGCATCTTCTATCGCGCACACACCTTGTCACTCGATCTCCCACCCATGTAGTCCCATCATGATCTCTAGGGGATCTCTCTATGACAAACATACACTCTCTCCTCCCCATGTCTCCATTTTCTCCATACGTCTCTCTCGACCTCTCTCCCTTGTATGTCAGACCCCTCTTAGCCACGTGCTAGGGGTCTTCCTCTCTCGGTTCCAAACAACCACACACTATCTCCTCACCTTGCCTCCGTTGTCGAAGATGCATGTGTGATATGTTTGCATAAGACACACACGATTTTTCTCTACTTTTATCGTGTGTTGTCCATGTCTCTTTCACACACGCACACACACTTTTCACTCACTCTCTCTCTCTCTCTCTCTCTCTCTCTCTCTCTCGTTAGGGACTCTGTCACGTCCATAAGCATATGGATGTTTTGAAAAGTCAAACCTCAGAAAAGTTTGACCAGGTATATGTGGAGAAAAATATTTACATCTGGAACGATCATTAGATTCATCACAACATGTACTTACTTCATACTATCATTTATCTTTGGTATTGTAGATATAAGTAATTTTCTTTATAAACTTGGTCAAAGTTTCAAAAGTTTGACTTAAAAAAAATGTTGTAACTACATTATCTAATGGAGGGACTAGCTCTTTCTCTCTCTCTGCTATCTCTCACGGGCCTCCCCTCTCACTCGAACTCTCTATACCGACGGATTATATGCTCACTGTGTCAGCGTATAGCTCCGTATATTGTTTAGTTGACCGGTCAACCAATCCACATGCTGCGTTGTCAGCTCGTGTTCTGTATCTTGGTGTGCTGGCCCATGTGGCAGTGGGTGAAAATAAGTAAACTAGAGGCCCATCTGACACGCGGTGAAGCAAACAAAGTTGAAACCACTCGGGGTAGCACCCCGCACGCTAGTAAATTGAGGGCGCATTGAGGACAAACTTCTTGCGCGCGAAGGACGCACTCGCGCACAATTCACTACTGCGCGGCGGCATGCACAGAAGGATGCACTCGCGCACACCCAGCACACAACACACACCAGCACACGTGTACACCGACATCGGTGCCGGTTGAGATGGACGGCGAGGTAGCGAACAAGCAGAGGCGGCTCGAGCCAAAACCGCATCCGGCGAGCCTGGACTTCATCAGTAGCCTCCCCGACAACATGCCGCTCGTCATCATCATCCTCCTCCCCACCAAATCTGCCGTGCGGACCGCCCTGCTCTCCCGGTGGTGGCGCCCCCTCTGGCACTGCGTCCCCCTCAACCTCACCGTCAATAGCTGCCTCTGCGACGGGGATTGCAAACGCATGGCCGCAGTCTCCAAGATCCTTTCATCGCACCCTGGGCCAGCCAGACGCCTTGACATCCGCATGTTCAGTACCAACTGCAAGGTCCAACCCAAGTTTGACGAGTGGTTCTTATCCCCCTCCCTAGATCAGCTCGAGGAGCTCAGCTTTGAAGCTGGACGATGTCGCTCTTTGCCGCCGTCCGCGCTCCGCCTCACGCCAACGCTGCGTCGCGCCAGCTTCAGCTCCTTCTATCTTCCCCAGATTAATGCCGCGCCCACCCTTCTTCTCCCTCAACTCAAGCAGCTCGACCTCTTCGACGTTGTCATCTCGAAGAAGGCTATGGAGCACCTGCTCCACAGCTATACTGCGCTTGAGTACCTTTGTCTTGAGCAGATCGACAGGTTCATTAGCCTCCACATCGCCTCGACGAATCTCCGATGGATTTATGTGTCTTGCTGGCCCCGCAACAAGACATCAATTGGGAAGAGATCACTCCAGCTGTTCCACGTTATGGTCATTGAGAATGCGCCTTTCCTTGAGAGATTGCTTCTATCGGATCTAGAAGGTCCAACAAAAATCAGGGTCATTGACGCGCCGAAATTGACAGCGTTGGTGTACTCGTCTGCCAAATTCTCCGAACTCTTTATTGGATCCGTAATCGTTCAGGTACAGCACTCATCTTCTTCTCCGTCTTGTTGAAATTCACATTTTTAAATTTCTTCTTGATGTATTTACGATCGTCTTCTAGAAAATGATTCCCACAAGCTTGACCCAGTCCATGCGCACAGTGAAGATCTTAGCACTAAAATCTATTGGCCCCAATCTAGATCAAGTTGTTGGATTCCTTACATGCTTTTCGTGCACGGAGAAGCTACTCATCGAGGTGAAACTTCTTTCCTATAAGTAAACGGTAATCACAACGTAGCTCAATTTTTTCGTAATTTTCGCAAATTATGATGACAAGTGTAGTGTTCAAAACTGCATCTACGCACTGCACCGAAAGAAATGTTTTAGTATTTTTTCTCACGTGATCACCTGCATCGTTTTTATGCTGTACTACTATAGTAGCCTAGGCTAGTCATAGTGGAAAGTAACTTAGACTACTCCAGTAACTCTATGGTTACCCTAAGAGCAAGTACTACCTCCGTCCTGGTTTACTCTTCCAATTTTGTAGTATCGAAATTCGACCATAGATTTAACTGACAAAATGTTAATGCATGTCACTAAGAACTATATCGTTGGATTCGTATTTGAACATAATTTCAAATGGTGTAATTTTTAGTGACATGCATTTGCATTTTCTTAGGTAAATGTATGGTCAAAATTTTATACTAAATACGAGGTAGTATTCCGTACAAAAGTGGGCTATGTAGGCCAAAACATGTGTCAAATTCACTTGTGATGCATTTGGCATCGATGCCCCTCCATTGCTCACTTGGTGCCCCAATCTGGATCACCTACTTTGCTCCGGTGCCAAATTAACTCACGCAATGAAAAAACACTGTGTGGGAGAGAGAGAGGACCGAGGCAATAAAAAAACACTTGTTTGGGAGAGTGAGAGGCTGGTGTAGTTGGTTTGATTGATTTGTTTATACATGTGGGTCTGTGTGCACAACGGTGCCAACTCTCTCACATCACGAGAGCGGTGCCAAAATCTTTTGATTTGACATCGATGCGTATTATGTGGCATACTTTTGAGAAATATGGCATCGGCCACATAGTGGAAGGCAACAAATGCCCAAGCTCTTCACGTGCTCCCAGTTAAATGAGAGGAAACAGAAAGAGAGAGAGTGAAAAAATATCACTAGCCAGCCAACCCTATCGTATGAGCGAATGATATTGGTACCTCTTGATGACACGACAATCTTATGCAGCCAACTGCCCTAATATGTTCTCTTCTTTTGCAGATAAAAAAAGACCCGAAAGTGAAAAATGTGCTGCACTATAACAATCTCATCGAATGCCTTGATATCCATCTTACAGAAATTGATTTGATCGACTACCGAGGCAGCTCTCATGAGATTAAATTGGCCAGGTTCTTGGTTCTGGAGGCAAGTGTGCTCAAGGTAATGAGGTTTGGCATTCTCTGGCGCAACAATGAATGGTGTGCTGATCATCGCAAGCGTCTAAGCCTAAATGACAAAGTCTCTGCAGAAGCTGAATTTGTTTTTGAAACATCAAGTGGCCAGAGACTCGAAAACTTATTTGCCCATTAGTGACTTGTCAGGGTGGTGGATTTTAGTTTGTATGATAATGCTGCATCCACCTAAAGTAATGAAAGTTCTTACGTAAACTTCCTAGTAATTCCCTCTTCCTAGGTGCAGCATTACTCCTAACATTTGTAATATCAGTTTGAAACTTGTAATATTGTTGTGTCCTATTCCTGCGTTTTCAAAATCCTACGAATCAAACAGGTCCTGAGTTGGTGATGATGTTGTGCCTCCCATCTTTCACCAATAGTCGTCGGATCTAGATCTGACGCATACAAACCAAGCTTCTCCATTTTTGCAAAAAGATGCTCGTAGTTTTTCCCTATTTACAAACAACTCCTTGTCTCTCACAATCAGCCTTATCTCCTCCCCACCACATCTAGAAGGCCGTGGAAAAATCTGGCGCGATGGCCGCTGCCGGAGCCGTCCACCACCAATCTTGGTGTTCCGTGCAATGCACGGGCATCTACGCACGGGAAATTATGTCGAACAGGGCTAGTTGTAAGCAGGCTAGCTCTACAGCCATGATGATAGTGACTGTAGATGGTGAGGCTGACTATGGTATGCCGAACACGCCGCCTATACTCAGGTGTCATCTCCGGCGCAGGGTCTTGTCACTTCACTGTGAGGAGCAACACGTAATAATTTGACCAACGGGTAGTACAGTGCTAGTACTCCTACTACTACATTGGTAGTACTACTACTAGTACTAGTAGCACCACCATCTGGATTTAGGAATACTGCCACGTCCATCTGGATTTTAGTATTTGACTAGCAATCTAGTAATGCATGTCACAAAAAATGTACTACTCCCTCCGTAAAAAAATACATGGTGTTTTATTCCTATCGGCGAGAGAACTTAATGTTTTTTTTGCTAACTAGAGTACTAATAGGATTACATGCAATGAACTAAACACTGCATGTCATGTTTGGTAGTCTCAAGTCATTGAAAGCATGCATGGCCCACCACCCTCATTGGTTGATATGTCACGAAATAAGAAACAAGGAGGGAGTTAATGCACTGTGCCTAAGTGTTTTGGGATTATTTGGTTTTCGTAATGTGACTTACACAACATTTTTGTTTACATGCATTAACATTTTATTAGTTAAATCAAAGGTCAAAACTTGGCGCAAAATGCAAAGGGGACCAATAAACCAGTAAACATCAAACTTCTCTCGTTTGGCCCCAACTAGAGGTCCGGTGAGATGACTATACTGCACCGGCACGGAGGGGGACGCAGCTTCATTGACTTATGGCAACTGCCTTTGGGTGAATGACACGTGGGCCCAGGGGGTGGCTGGCCCACCTATCATACAACCTAAGGCAGGTGCAGTAGAGGGCCGAGGAGTAGTACGAAATCCTACGCACCTATGCACGCTAATGGGTTGAGATCCTCTGCAGTACCGTATGGTGCTGTAGTGTCGATGACATGTGGGGCCAGGTCCCACATGGCAGTGACTGTACATCACCATACAATACTGCAGAGGATCCTAACCCCCCGCTAACCAAGGGCAAGAGTGATCACTCAAATCGCAAGATCAGTTGACTAGAAGCTAAGCTAGACCCATGGAGGCGATGAGCGCGAACATCAGCCGGCTGTGCCAGATGGTCCACGACGCCGGCCTGCGGCCCGGCAATGAGGAACATCTCCAGGTAGTATTTCTTGAGGCCGCCAGGGCGAGGGGCCGCTTGGACGACAGCTTCATCTCCTTGTTCGACGAGGTCCTCATTGGTTTCCTCGACAAGTTCACCGTCGTCAAGAAGCTCGCGGACGACTTTGACATAAGCCTCCATCCGACGCGCCCAGGCTCTGCGATGCCCGCCACCCTCAACGGCCACTATGGTGACAACCTCTTCGACACACTGGTGGCCCTGCGACTATCCGTCGTCGCGCCGGAGAATGTCCACCTCGAGGTCACGCTCGCCACGCAACACCTGGTGCAGCAAGACACCATCGACATAATCACCCATGTCTATGCGCAA
Organism: Triticum dicoccoides; assembly: GCF_002162155.2. Lineage (NCBI taxonomy): Eukaryota > Viridiplantae > Streptophyta > Magnoliopsida > Poales > Poaceae > Triticum > Triticum dicoccoides. The sequence continues at coordinate 158,184,138 of NC_041385.1, forward strand.
ATCGTCCACAAGGACTACTACATGCAAGAGGAGGACGATAGGACGCTGGCCTTCTTGGACCGCAGGGCAACCTTGGACGGCACTGTTCAGAAGCATGTTGAGCTCACCGCCAACGCCGCTGCTCCTCACACGTCGGTTGGTGACCCGGCGCACTAGGGCGTGAGGATGTCGTTGATGGATGCATATGTATTTTTATCTTTCCGTCAAATCCATGTAGTAGTATATGATACTACAGTAATTATCTTACCTTTCGCATCAACTTCATAATTTTCATACGTACTCCATGCATGAACGGCGCCAGAACCAAACTTCTCATTACTCTAGGCAAAATCATTATTTTCTATCTATCGATCGCGCCATGGAGTAGAACCAAATTTTACAAGTTACGAGTTCAAAAGGAAAAGCCTGCCGTGTTCGCGTCGCACCCCCACACGGTTGGTCCGGCACGCCGCTCAAGCGGGAATGCGTGCGGTGTGGCATTTTCACTTAGGGACCGCAGTTGAGCAAACCGACTATCGGCAAACCCCCACCCTGCCCACCGCGTGATGGCTGAGAAAACAGGAGGGAGAAGAGATGGATGTAGCACGGACTCTAAGAAAATTGGTGTCGGATGGGACTCGTGTGGGTGGCGTGTGCCATACTGCTAGACGTGAATGCTAGTTATGGCCCAAGCCACCCCACTATATCGAGCCTATATCGAGGTACATAGAACAAATTTCCTGCAGTCCGTGCTCAGCCCTCCTCTATCTCTCTTCTCAGCCAGCCAGCGGACGCGCGGAGCCCAACGTCTGTTTGCTCACATGCGGTCCCACATGTCAGTGAAAACGCAAGCGGACCCACTGAACCTGCACATCTTTCACCTCGACGTGCTGGTGATGAAAAACAAATCCAAGAAAGATCTTCGGTGGCCACTTTTGGAGCTACTCAAGAGTAGTAAGATTCTATTTACAGTTTAACCTAAGATGCACACCTCGTGGCTTCAACTACCACTCTATTTTCTTTCATGACACGACCTGGATGCTGGATGTCCCACGTGTCGGCAAAAGGAGGAAGAACCCGACCAAATCTTCGGTTGTGCTCTCGGATTAGACTAGTTGTGCTAACTTAAAAATTTTGTTGTGTACTCCCTCCGTTCCAAAATACTTGACTTCCATTTGTCCAAAAATGGATGTACCTATATACTAAAACATGTCTAGATACATATATATTTTGACAAATAGAAGGCATGTAATGTGCAACGGAGGGAGTAGAATGGATGCAAGTTTTTGTATTGGGAAGAAGAGTACATCCATATATTGATAGAGCGCAATTTAGTAGATGTTCTATCACTTTTAGCTAGCACAGAGGCTATAGATGAGATTAGTGCACTTGTTGATACTCCTACTTGGTATGAGTGTTGCTGCTTAGATGCAGAGAAAAATGAACCGGAGGGAGTACTAGAATAGAGGCTAGACATGAGACTAGATGCGAGGAAGAAACGTCTACTTCTTTACACTCGAAGAAGAAAGAAGCACGCAAGATCGAGCCTCCGCAGATCAACAATGAATGCATCGAGAAGGCACTAATCCAACTTACAGGAGTAGTAAAATGTATTCTTGTGGTTCTTGTTTTCTTTGGTCTTGCTTTTCTTGTCAAAATTATCATTGGAGTTCGTGCAAAACGGAGGTCCGTTTGGGGTCGTGCATTGCAGTTGGCCTTACAAGTGGGACCACAGTTAAGGAAACCGACTATCGGCAAACCCCCACCTCGCCCGCCGCGCGATGGCTGAGTTAGAGAAACGCTGATGTTGAAGAGATTGCTCTAGCACGGACTCCAAGAAATATGGTGTCAGATGGAAGTCGTGCTGGTGGCGTGTGCGGTACTCCTGGACGTGAATGCTTGTTCTGGCCCATGCCACCCTACTACTCCTACTACTTACTATATAGTACTACTAGTATCGAGGATTCAAGGTGCTGGTTACGTAGTACAATATGGCTACAGTAAAAACACCCGCACGACGCGCGAAGCATGTGAAGCTAGTACAAATAGTGTACTACTATTGTTGATTGGCCTCATCTGATAACTTGTTGCAATGCACGTACAATTATGTATTCAAAAAATATGTTTTTGCCTCGTTGCACCACTCACTCACAGAAGCGACTCGAAAGCCATTCATAAATTTAGGAAGTTTATCACAGGCATATCATTTTATTACATACAACAGGCCATCAACCCACATCGACAATGAGGATACATTATAAATACTAAAGTTTTCACCATACAACAAATAATAAGCAATGAAATGAACTTCAACTCAACCATTCCTCGGCGTTGGAAACGCTTGCTTTGAACCACAAGTGATTCTCTGGGACGGGCCATCCATTGTCGATCTGGAGACCAACGCAGGACTAATCATCCAGGCTGAAGCGGCCTACTATATCAGTACCAGGGTAGGTAACCACCCAAATGTCTGAGGTATAGACACAGTTGCTTCTCATAAATGGTAGTAACGTTGTGCCAACAGCAGTTGGATCGCCTTTCACCATCATTGGATAGTTTTGTCCAAGGAAGAGCGAGTTTTCTCCAAGACTATCAATTCTGTACCAGGGAGAAGGAGTTGGTGCTAGCACACTAGTATCCATCCCGAATACCATGCAACGAGTGTTGGAATAGGTTCAGAGAGTGCGACCATGGGAGACTACAGCTGCTTCCTTAGCAGTAACATCATCAGTGGGCTATATACACACGAGAAGAGGTGATCCATCGGAATTAGTTGCCAGGCACCAAATAGTATATGGGCGCTGCTCGTCCTCATGCTCGTGATCATCACCATCGTCATCTCCCCTTGGTTATAAAAATCTTCAAGTATAGTTGGTGGAATGTTCGCAGGACCTTGGAAACACAAGAAGAAGGTTAATTAGTAAAGGGAAACTTGCTAACCCACATGCATGTGGATGAAACAATTATAATTACGGTGGAAGACAAACATACCAAAACAACGATTCCATGCAAAAACAGTGCCACGAGTGATGGCAGCAAACACAAGGCCCTCGTATTCAATTGCATCACAGTACTCATCCGCGTACAGACCACCAAGGATGGCAACAAGCTTGTCGAAGATAGAAACAACTTCATAGTTGTTGTAATTCCAAGAGCGGTTGGGAACTCGAGAAATTGCTATCTTCTGTAGAATACAGTCACCATGATTGTATTTGAACGTGCGTACAATACCGGTGTGCTCAACCTCTGGGCAGTCTAATGAGATTTTTGGAAGTGGAACCCAGTCACGAGTGTACACATTCACAAGTTCCCACTCGGAGTTGGACCCAATGTAAACAACCCAATCTCCATTTGCGCCTGCCCAAGCCTTGCCCTGAAGCGATGGCATCTTAACATCATACATATCATTATCAAGCGGCATCAACTTGCACAGGGCGAGGCCTCCGTCGCGACGGTGCCAATCATCAGGGTCATGACAAAGAAGATAGGGGAGATCAAACCGCTCCTTGACTCTTGGGTTCCTTGTAATGATGTTATTAGTTGATTCAAGAATGGGCTTGAACGAACCTGCCATGCTAGCCGAGGTGATGACGTCGCACCGATCAATGAGTTTCTCCACCATGTCATCTTTTAGATCGGGGCAAGAATAACAGGGTCGTTTCCGTCCTATTCCCTCCATGGAGAAGATGATCGAACAATGGTAGAAGAAAGGGTGAAGGGATGAAGGAAAATGGAGGAGGGAGAGGAAGAGCGTGCAACAACAGTTCCAAATCGAGAGGGAAAGGCGAAGATTCGGTGGACAGTTGCCAGTTTGCCACGGTTCACGAAGCGGCGCCCCAGCCTACACGTCGGTTCAGAAATACTCCTACTACTCGCCGTCGTCTCACTGATATGTTGGAACGGGACCACATGTCAACGAAACATGGTGTGTAATTTCTCGTGCAAAATGCGATCTGGCCGCGGTGGCCCAAGGTGCTGCATTAGTTATCGACCTTTATTTTTTTAATGGCGTGCCGTTCAGTTTTGAAGCACGACTAACTGGTACTGTACGCAAAGAAAATATAAACTACTCTACCACTACTCCACCTCCAGTACTAGTAGTATAAAAAAGATATATAGGCTGGAGCTTCAGCGCTTTCTTGCCAAGGGCTGCCCACTTGCTTCTCACACTACCACCCTCTCTCCAGATCTAAAAAAGACGGCCCCTCTCTCCCTCCTCACCGGTGGTCACAGATCCACCGGGGAACAAAAGGACGTGCAGCGTTGATGCACTCGTCGTCGGCGAGCGAGGTCACGCACTGACGACAAGGCCGTCCTCTCAGACCTAGCGCCCACGCGGGATGGCCTCCGTCCCCAAGCTCGCTGCCGTAGTGTGTGCGGAGGACGATGACCACGAGCGAAGCCACTTCCCGTCGACCCTCAGGTATGCTACCTCTTTTCGAACCATACCCTTGTTCCATTGCCCCATCTGGCATGTCGTTGCATGTGGATCTTTTTCCACTCCACCATCTTCCCAATGTGCTATCCTCTGCTCTGCTCACCACGCAGACGAAAACCATAATTTGCACTATTAAAGGAAACCCTACTTCATGCAGACTAATCCATGTCTGGGTTGAATAAGGAAAGGAACGGAGACTGTACTTTCCAAGAGTGTAGGCATCGAACCCGCATCTAGGTTGAAAAAGGGAAAATCAGTAGCTAAGGAACGAGTCTCGTGTCTCTTGGTTGAAGAAGGGTAGAAAGGCATGACAACATAATAGAGAATGACCAGGTCGATCGGTTTGTTGTCCTCACATAGGAATAAGGTGGCTAAAGAGAACAAAAATGGGACGTAATCCACATATGTTGCCTGGATATTTGTTGCTCTGGGCAACCATACCTCCCTCACCACTCTGCGTCCGTGGAGGTACATCGTACTGGTGCGCCCACTGTCCGAATGGGCCTCCCATGCTCTTATTGCCACTTTTTTTGTTGTTAGTATAATGCTAGCAGTCAAGTCAAGCAATGCTACTGCTAAAGTGATGCCACATTTAACTAATGCCGCTCTCAGTCTAATGCCACCGATAAATTTAAGCAATGCCATTTAATGTCACTGGATTATTTAAGGGTTAGCTGTTGATTGTGGATATATTAAAGATTTTTCAGCTAAACCATTGTACTGTACCCTGTAATAAACTAACTACTCTACTGTTGCACTAGCCACTGGGTTAGTGTATATTTGTAGTATTTGAATGATGTTGCATTAGCGTATGGACATAAATAAAGTGTGGCAAGCTTTTCCAGATATGTGCTCAAGAAAACTACTACCTATTTTTCTAAATACTAGACGTTTGGGTACTTTAATTTGAACCGCGAAAACGTCTTATATTAAGGAACAGAGGGTGTAGAGTTCACTCAAATTATCCCGGTAAAGCTAGTCACACCTTTGTTAAAATTAATGTTCATTATGTAATCGGAGGAGGTCTGTATGTTTGTCTCTAATGCCTGTCGACTACATACCCGGCATCATGATGTAATGTTAAGTCATTTCCTTTTGTATGGTGTCACTGAATTGTCAAGGCAGTGATGGCATTTTATTTTAGTAGAACTGCACAAAATTTGCTTAAAAGAAGAGGAAAGGTCAGGAATGACTCAGTTTTTCAGAAAAAACTATGTATGCCTTCTTGACATCAGCTGTTCTTGCTTTATTTATTCCTTCAAATAGGTGGTTAGAAACAGTCTTGCTACCTTTTCCCATTAAGAAATTGGAATGCTTATATTTGTGAGTCTATGCTTCAACTAGTGCCACTTTTATAGTAATCACACTTTCAATATCTATGCAAACAGGGATGCTCGATTTTAGTGGAACTGCACAAAAAGTCCAACTGGTTCAACATTAGGAGCATGTTTTTTTCCAAACCTTTATATCCAATTGGTGGCACTATGAGTTCATTAGGAAGGTACATGGTTTGCTACTATCTTGCTACTCTTTTTGTACTATCATTAGATAGTAATACTAGTGGTTTGCATGTGAATTTATTGGCAGAGTGGACCTGCATTGGAGGTGCAGGACAGGATTCAATGATTGGATGCTCAATTTCGGTTGTATCGATTTCACCTCTTCCATCACTGCGAATATGGTGTGGTATATGTTTACTAGTTGCTTGATATTTGTGTAGACAGAGATGTCTGCCCGTTGCTATTTGGCAAACAAACAAAGTGTCCGCAATTTTGGTTGAACTGCACAAGAGAATAGTATAGTCACTGCATGCAGTGCCATTTGAAAATAGACACAAAGATTGGATAGTCACTTCATGTACTGCAGAAAAGTAGTACTGTACTATTTACTGGCCAACACTAGGTGCTTCATTGCTTTCGTCTGGTTATACATTGGGCATCATTTTCCCTAAGTTAAAGTTTGTATTCCGAAAATAGTCTCGCGGTGTGATCGAGAGAAGACCAAATCATATTGCAGTGGATGTTCCTCCATCATGTGTGGTTCATTCTCATGGTTCCAGTTGTTGGTGAAACCACTTACATTTGCAAGAGGAATTGTAGACTTCACAAACAAATTTGTCTTTCAGTCTGTACTGAATGTTGGCCAAGAGAAGCATCCATGTTAGTAGGAAGAACATATGTTTTTTCTAGATCTTTGCTTTTGGAGCTACATATTTGTATATGATCTGTGAATCATTGAGATGCATTAACATGTTGATCTTATGTATGGGAATCGTACTAGTTAGTTTTAGTTGCGAGTCTTGCGACGCAAGATCCGAAGTGGCTGATCTTTGCTTTTGGAGCTACATATTTGTATATGATTTGTGAATCATTGAGATGCATTAACAGTTACTTATTTCTGTTCGCTCAGTGTTTACAAGTTACTGATCGATCACTAGCTAGCCTACAAATGCGCTCCTGGCAGTTTTATTTGCGACGCAAGATGTGAAGTGGCAGTTTTTTGAATAAAAATGCCTACCTCTGAAGAAACTGACAAGCTACACTATCGATCCTACACGGATAAAAATGCCTACCTCTGAAGAAACTGACAAGCTACACTATCGATCGTACACGGATAAATAGCGGATCACGCACGTACTACCTCCTTTCTGGTTTGCAGGGCTCAATTCAAGAAATGACCTACTCGATCCTACATGAATAAATAGCGGATCACGCACATACTAGTACCTCCTTTCCAGTTTGCAAGGCTTAATTCAAACCTCTCACCAACCAAGGTGCTCCCTCCGTCTGGGTTTATTAGTCCCGTGAGCAAACCAGCAAGACCAAGGCATGTCAATAATTAACGGCATGCAGAAGTTTAAGCCTAGTTAATTCCAGCGATTTAAGTGGCTGCATGCGTGCCCTCGGCTGCGACTCATTGCATGATGCTTCGCGTACTGCCTGCGAGCGATTCTGAGTGCCTGCATGCAGCCGGCCGTAATTAAGGCAGCTAACTGATGCAAAAAAAGATACACTTTAATTTTTGCGTGCTTTTTAAATCCGTGAAATCATTATTGCAAGGAGGGAGATGATTCGAGTGCACTCGTTTGACCGCCATGCCGGCGTGCGACCCAGACGGGACGGGATGGCATAGTCATAATTTCAGTTTCCCTAGTTTTCCACGGCAAGCTGGCGCGCTAAGCCATTATGCATTGAATTCCGATGACCGCGCGCTACCTTCCCCCTATAAGTATTGTGGCCTTCTCCGGTGCCACCGTGACCCAACTCGCCATATCCTCATAAGCCCCCACCGGCCTGACGTCGCTCGCCATGTCCGCCATGCCCCCGCCCGTCCACGGTAGGCGACGCCAGAGATGGACACCGCCGGAACTAGTGTTTGGTTTTTCACCGGAAGGCAGACGGAGGGAGGAGGCATTCTATCTGTCTTTAGATGGCAATGCGCAGATCGGGGAGTTGTTGGAGCGCGACCGCATGGCGGAGGAGCAGGAGTTGTTGGAGCGCGACCGCCTGGCGGAGGAGCAGTGTATCGCCGATTTGCGCCGCCAGCGGGACATGGAGCAGCAGCGCACCGATGCTCTGAGTCCCGAGCGGAGCGCCCGCAACTGGGCCGACTACGTGGAGGTCGGCGCCCGGCAAATAGCCCTGGAGGCTGTCGGGCACGCACGCGTTCGCGACGCCGATTTTAACTACCAGCTCATCAAGTGGGTTTCCCGCTTGGAAGCCGAAGCTTCAGTGGACCACGCCGGCATGGAAAGGGCCAACGCGCGCGAGCAGCGCGCCCTATCGCACCTCTAGCAAGTCCAAGGCGAGGCAAAGGACGCGGGTGCCGGCGTTTAGCGTGTACCACAGATGGCGCCCGGCATCGTCTAGTTAGCTAAGAGTAAGTTAGTACTTGTCTAGTGGGAGTAGATAGTTAACTTGGCTATGATGGTTGTCAACGTGGAAGTTCAGTACTCTATATGTGGATCAGACCTGTTACTTTGCTCTGAAGGTTGAACTTTCCGTTTGAACGTATGGAATGGGCTGTTATTTTTTTAAATGGGTTGTATTTGTGCTCCACGGGTTTAGAGGCTGACTTGTGGGCCTAGCAAGTTGGCGCATACACAATCAGGAGATTATTGTACGTGGAGAGGATGACAGGAGGGGCCCGCCAAGGTCATGGCAGCACGCAAGTAAGTGCCTCCTTATTTCAAGCCAATAAAAAAATGGCTCATCCTAGTGGATTTCTGACATCTGGGTCCCATGCCATTGTCAACGTAGTCAATAAACGAGAGAATTGCACAACGAGCGGTTGACACCAGGGACCCAGCAGCTCGCCCAATTATTTTTGTTTTGGGTTAATTCGATAAATGCCTCCGAGAAATGCCACTGCAATTTCCAAACTTTGAAAAATGTCATTTCATGCCATTTCTAGTGGCATTTTTCGAAGTCTGGAGTGGCGTTTTTCAAAGTTTGCAAACTGCAGTGGCATTTTCAAAGTTTGCAAAAATTGCAGTGGCATTTTTCAAAATTTGGAAATTTCAGTGGCATTTTTATGAATCGCCATAATTGGAGTGGCATTTATCTATTTTGTTTTTGATACAGAAGTAGGGTGTCAACTGGGCTGTGCGGGACACTCTGGCCTGTCTAGACAGCCTTTTCTTTTATGTTTACCACAAACCAGCCCAGTATTTTTTTTCTTTTTGAAAATGGCTAGCCCAATTTTTTTGTGATTTGTCAAGTAAGTCGCTTTATCAGGCCTGTTGGGCTGCAAATCTTTCAAGACGAGGAGAGCTTCATTCGGCTGGCCGAGAAAATGGCCTATCAGTAATGAGAAATGGGCTATACATTTTTAAAACACATCAAACTGGCAATTAGTTTCAAATATCTTTTTTTCATTTCGAGATTTTAAATTGCATTGATTTTTATGCGTGGACAATTTATTGGATTTTATATTGATATACATTTATTTTTAAAATCAGTCTGAATGTGACTCGAAATTTCGGGATTAAAAACAGTTCAGACCGCACCGACATATGCAAAATTTCGTATAATTTTTTAACCGTGGCCACAATATGGGCTGTAATGCTAACAAAAAGAATATGGGCTCCAAAAAAACCCGTAAGAATTAGCAAATGGGCTGTAAACTATTTGAAATAATGGCAGATGGGTTGTATGTTGTTTTCCATAGATTTGAGGCTTTCCACAGATGGCCTGTATACTGTTGGATGTCCATCCAACGGCCGTCGTGCTTCTTCAATCTCTGCTCTTCCTGCTCCAGCCGCTCAAACAAGCGCCGGCGGGACTGCCTGCTCCCTTCTCCCAGCGGCCGTCTGTGCTGCCGCGCAGGCCTCACCGCCCCCCATCGTACTCCCATCGCTGGCCTAGCCATCCCTCTACTCACCCACAGTCCCACACCTGTTGTTATTCTCCGGTGACGGCAGACGAACCAGTAAACCCTCGTACAGTCGTACTCCCCTCCGCGTGGGAAACAACTGCCGAGTCTTCCCTACCTCCGTGTCGTTCCCTTCCTAGGCCTCGCCGTCGTCCACCGCCCTGGTGCTCTGGGTCCACGGCCGCACGCAAGGAAATGCATCCTTATTACGCGCAAAATAATGATTCATCCACCTGACATCTGGGACCCACCGAAAGGGCCTCTATATTTCGCGAAAAAAATGTTACCGCCGCTGACAGCTCGAACCCACTAGCTATATCTTCGCACGCAAGGAAGAGCCTCATTACGCCCAAAAAAAGAATACTCCCCGTACGATGTCCACTAACTTGACGGGGCCTACTAAGTTGACGAGGATGAAGGGCTTTGTCAACTTAGTCAATATGCACGATTCTAGCTCGACTGACCGTATGATGTCCATCCAACGGCCGTAGTGCTTCTTCAACCTCTGGTCTTCTTGCTCCAGCCACCGAAAGAAGTGCCGGTCGTGCCGCCTGCTCCTGCCTCCCGTGGCCGGCTGTGCTGCCGCGGAGGCCTCACCGCCCCCATACTACTCCCACCGCTGGCCAGGCAATCCCTCCACTCCACTCACCCACACCCCCTGTTATTCTGCAGCGACGGCAGCGCAGCCGAACCAGTGAACCCTCGTACTCCTCTCCGCGTGGGCATCCACTACCGCGTCTTCCCCGGCTCCGCTTCGTCTCCTTCCTAGGCCTCGCCATCGTCCACCGCCGTGGTGCTCTCGGTGCGGCGTGGTCAATGTGGTCAACGACCTAATTCCATCGGAAGAATACTGTATGTGGAGAGGCTGATAGCTGGGTCCACGGCAGCCGCAAGGAAGTGCCTCCTTATTACGCGGAAAATAATTATTCCTCCACCTGACAGCAGGGACCCACCAGACGGGCCACCAGTATTTCGCAAAAAAAACGTTTGCCCCTGATTGCTGGGACCCACCCGATGAGCCACCGTATTTCGTGAAAAAAACGTTCCCCCTGCTCTCAGCTCAGACCCACCGGAAGTGCCTCCTTATTACGCACAAAAAAATGAATACCCCCCTTCTAGCTGGGACCCACCTTGGTGGGAGGCTGACTTGTGGGCCTACTAAGTTGACGGGGACGGAGGGCTTTGTCAACTTAGTCAATATAAACGATTCTAGCTCCAGTGACCGTACGATGTCCATCCAACGGCCGTAGTGCTTCTTCAACCTTTGGTCTTCTTGCTCCAGCCGCCCAAAGCAGTGCCGGTCATGCCGCATGCTCCTGCTTCCCGTGGTCGGATGTGCTGCCACGGAGGCCTCATCGCCCCTTACTATTCCAACCACTGGCCAGGTCCTGCGGCGACGGCAACCTCACACCTGAGCCGAACCAGTGAACCCTCGTACTCCTCTCCGCGCGGGCTTCCACTACCGCGTCTTCCCCGGCTCCCCATCATCCCCTTCCTAGGCCTCGTCGTCCATCGCCCCGGTGCTCTCGGCGCGGCGTGGTCAACATGGTCAAGGAACAACTTCCATCGGATGTGGACTGTATGTGGAGAGGCTGACAGCTGGGTCCATGGTCACAGCAAGGAAGAGCCTCCTTATTACGCAGAAAACAATAATTCCTCCACCTGACAGCGGGGACCCACCGGACGGGCCACCGTATTTCACAAAAAAAACATTTCCCCCCTGACTGCTGGGACCCACCAGCTGCACCTTCGCACGCAAGGAAGTGCGTCCGGGAAAAAAACTATTTGCCCCCCTGACTGCTGGGACCCACCAGCTACATCTTCGCATGCAAGGAAGTGTGTCCGGGCAAAAAAAAACGATTTGCCCCCCTGACTGCTGGGACCCACCAGCTACATCTACGCACGCAAGGAAGTGCGTCCGAAAAAAAAAACGATTCACCCCCCTTACTGCTGGGACCCACCAGCTACATCTTCGCAGGCAAGAAAGTGCCAGACAGTCGGGACCCACCTGGTCGAAGCATACGTAGCATTGTCATTCTGGTCGATGTAGAGGCTCACATAGTAGAGGCGTGCACGTGTCGTAGTAGAGGCGCACACGTAGCATGTACACGTACGTACAACAGCGAGGGTGCAAGAAAGAAAATACGGCCACGTACGTACATATGGGCAGGGTCTCGAACGCCTACTCGCGCATACGTACATGGCTGGGTCGGAACGGAGAAACAGCATCGTCGTCGTGTTCATGGGGAGCCAAGGCTGGGTCGGAACGGAATGCGTGGTCGTGTTTGTTGGAAATATACCCTAGAGGCAATAATAAAATGGTTATTATTATATTCCCTTGTTCATGATAATTGTCTATTGTTCATGTTATAATTGGGTTATCCGGAAATCGTAATACATGTGTGAATGCATAGACCATAACATGTCCCTAGTAAGCCTCTAGTTGACTAGCTCGTTTATCAATAGATGGTTACGGTTTCCTGACCATGGACATTGGATGTCATTGATAACGGGATCACATCATTGGGAGAATGATGTGATGGACAAGACCCAATCCTAAGCATAGCACAAGATCGTGTAGTTCGTTTGCTATAGCTTTTCTAATGTCAAGTATCATTTCCTTAGACCATGAGATCATGTAACTTCCGAATACCGTAAGAGTGCTTTGGGTGTACCAAACGTCACAACGTAACTGGGTGGCTATAAAGGTATACTACAGGTATCTCCGAAAGTGTCTGTTGGGTTGACTCGAATCGAGACTGGGATTTGTCACTCCGTATGACGGAGAGGTATCTCTGGGCCCACTCGGTAATGCATCATCATAATGAGCTCAAAGTGACCAAGTGGTTGGTCACGGGATCATGCATTGCAGTACGAGTAAAGTGACTTGCCGGTAACGAGATTGAACAAGGTATTGGGATACCGACGATCAAATCTCGGGCAAATAACGTACCGATTGATAAAGGGAATTGTATACGGGATTACTTGAATCCTCGACATCGTGGTTCATCCGATGAGATCATCGAGGAGCATGTGGGAGCCAACATGGGTATCCAGGTCCCGATGTTGGTTATTGACCTGAGAGTCGTCTCGGTCATGTCTGCATGTCTCCCGAACCCGTAGGGTCTACACACTTAAGGTTCGGTGGCGCTAGGGTTGTAGAGATATTAGTATGCGGTAACCCGAAAGTTGTTCGAAGTCCCGGATGAGATCCCGGACATCACGAGGATTTCTGGAATGGTCCGGAGGTGAAGATTTATATATAGGAAGTCAAGTTTCGGCCACCAGGAAAGTTTCGGGGGTCACCGATATTGTACCGGGACCACCGGAAGGGTCCCGGGGGTCCACCGGGTGGGGCCAACTATCCTAGAGGGCCACATGGGCTGAAGTGGAAGGGGAACCAGCCCCAGGTGGCTGGTGCACCCCCCTTGGGCCTCCCCCTGCGCCTACGGTTGGAAACCCTAGGGGTGGGGGCGCCCCACTTGGCTTGGGGGGCAAGTCCCCCCTTGGCCGCCGCCCCCCTTCAGATTCAATATCTAGGGGGTCAGTGCCCCCAGGGCCCCTATATAAAGAGGGGGAGGGAGGGCTACGCACCCCCTGCTCCTGGCGCCTCCTTCTCCCTCCGTAACACATCTCCCTCTCGCTGAGCTTGGCGAAGCCCTCCGAGATCGCCGCTACTTCCACCACCACGCCGTCGTGCTGCTGGATCTCCACCAACCTCTCCCTCCCCCTTGCTGGATCAAGAAGGAGGAGACGTCTTCCCCAACCGTACGTGTGTTGAACGCGGAGGTGCCGTCCGTTCGGCGCTAGGATCATCGGTGATTTGGATCATGACAAGTACGACTCCATCAACCCCGTTCTCTTGAACGCTTCTGCTCGCGATCTACAAGGGTATGTAGATGCACTCCTCTCTCTCGTTGCTAGATGACTCCATAGATTGATCTTGGTGTTGCGTTTTTATTTTCTGCTACGTTCCCCAACAGTGGCATCATGAGCCAGGTCTATGCGTAGTTTCTATGCACGAGTAGAACACAAGATTGTTGTGGGCGTTGGTTTTGTCAATTTTCTTGCCACTACTAGTCTTATCTTGTTTCGGCGGCATCGTGGGATGAAGCGGCCTGGACTGACCTTACACGTACACTTACGTGAGACAGGTTCCACCGACTGACATGCACTAGTTGCATAAGGTGGCTAGCGGGTGTCTGTCTCTCCCACTTTAGTCCGATCGGATTCAATGAAAAGGGTCCTTATGAAGGGTAAATAGAAATTGGCATATCACGTTGTGGTTTTGGCATAGGTAAGAAACGTTCTTGCTAGTAACCTATAGTAGCCACGTAAAAAACATGCAACTACAATTAGAGGACGTCTAACTTGTTTTTGCAGCATATGCCTTGTGATGTGATATGGCCAAAAGGATGTGATGAATGAAATATATGTGATGTATGAGATTGATCATGTTCTTGTAATAGGAATCATGACTTGCATGTCGATGAGTATGACAACCGGCAGGAGCCATAGGAGTTGTCTTTATTTTTTGTATGACCTGCGTGTCATTGAATAACGCCATGTAATTACTTTACTTTATTGCTAAACATGTTAGCTATAGAAGTAGAAGTAATCATTGGCGTGACAACTTCATGAAGACACGATGATGGAGATCATGGTGTCATGCCGGTGATGATGATGATCATGGAGCCCCGAAGATGGAGATCAAAAGGAGCAAAATGATATTGGCCATATCATGTCACTATTTGATTGCATGTGATGTTTATCATGTTTTGATTCTTATTTGCTTAGTACGACGGTAGTAAATAAGATGATCCCTTATAATAATTTCAAGAAAGTGTTCCCCCTAATTGTGCGCCGTTGCGAAAGTTCGTTGTCTCAAAGCACCACGTGATGATCGGGTGTGATAGATTCTAACGTTCACATACAATGGGTGTAAGCCAGATTTACACATGCAAAACACTTAGGTTGACTTGACGAGCCTAGCATGTACATACATGGCCTCGGAACACAAGAGACCGTAAGGTCGAACATGAGTCGTATAGAAGATACGATCAACATGAAGATGTTCACCGATGATGACTAGTCCGTCTCATGTGATGATCGGACACGGCCTAGTTAACTCGGATCATGGATCACTTAGATGACTAGATGGATGTCTATCGGAGTGGGAGTTCATTATATAATTTTATTAGAGGAACTTAATTATCATGAACTTAGTCTAAAATCTTTGCAATATGTCTTGTAGATCAAATGGCCCACGCTAATGTTGCCCTAAACTTCAACACGTTCCTAGAGAAAAACAAGCTGAAAGACGATGGTAGCAACTATACGGACTGGGTCCGGAACTTGAGGATCATCCTCATAGCTGCCAAGAAAGCATATGTCCTAGATGCACCGCTAGGTGAAGCGCCCGTTTTCCCAGCAACTCAAGACATTATGAACGCCTGGCAGTCGCGCAGTGATGATTACTCCCTGGTTCAGTGCGACATGCTTTACAGCTTAGAACCGGGGCTCCAAAAGCGTTTTGAGCAGCACGGAGCATATGAGACATTCCAAGAGCTCAAAATGGTTTTCCAAGCTCATGCCTGGGTCAAGAGATATGAAGTCTCCGACAAGTTCTACAGTTGTAAGATGGAGGAGAATGGTTCTGTCAGCGAGCACATACTCAAAATGTCTGGGTTGCACAACCGCTTATCTCAGCTGGGAGTTAATCTCCCGGATGACGCGGTGGTCGACAGAATCCTCCAGTGCTCCCACCTAGCTACAAGAGCTTCGTGATGAACTTCAATATGCAAGGGATGGTGAAAACCATTCCTGAGGTATATTCAATGTTGAAATCAGCGGAGGTGGAGATCAAAAAGGAACATCAAGTGTTGATGGTCAATAAAACCACTAGTTTCAAGAAAGGCAAGGGTAAGAAGAACTTCAACAAGGACGGCAAGGGAGTTGCCGCGCCCGGTAAGCCAGTTGCCGGGAAGAAGCCAAAGCATGGGCCCAAACCTGAGACTGAGTGCTTTTATTGCAAGGGAAGCGGACAGTAGAAGCGGAACTGCCCCAAGTACTTAGCGAACAAGAAGGCTGGCAACACCAAAGGTATATGTGATATACATGTAATTGATGTGTACCTTACCAGTACTCGTAGTAGCTCCTGGGTATTTGATACCGGTGCGGTTGCTCATATTTGTAACTCAAAATAGGAGCTGCGGAATAAGCGGAGACTGGCGAAGGACGAGGTGACGATGCGCGTCAGGAATGGTTCCAAGGTCGATGTGATCGCCGTGGGCACGCTACCTCTACATTTACCTACGGGATTAGTTAAACCTCAATAATTGTTATTTAGTACCAGCTTTGAGCATGAACATTGTATCTGGATCTCATTTAATATGAGATGGCTACTCATTTAAAATCCGAGAATAATGGTTGTTCTATTTATATGAGAGATATGTTTTATGGTCATGCCCCGCTGGTCAATGGTTTATTCTTAATGAATCTCGAACGTGATGTTACACATATTCATAGTGTGAATACCAAAAGATGTAAAGTTGATAACGATAGTCCCACATACTTGTGGCACTGCCGCCTTGGTCACATTGGTGTCAAACACATGAAGAAGCTCCATGCTGATGGACTTTTGGAGTCTCTTGATTACGAATCATTGACACATGCGAACCATACCTTATGGGCAAAATGACCAAGACTCCGTTCTCCGGAACAATGGAGCGAGCAACCAACTTATTGGAAATCATACATACTGATGTGTGCGGTCCAATGAGCGTCGAGGCTCGCGGAGGCTATCGTTGTGTTCTCACTCTCACTGACGACTTGAGTAGATATGGGTATGTCTACTTGATGAAACACAAGTCTGAGACCTTTGAAAAGTTCAAGGAATTTCAGAATGAGGTAGAGAATCAACGTGACCAAAAGATAAAGTTCTTACGATCAGATCGTGCGGGAGGATATTTAAGTCACGAATTTGGTACGCACTTAAGGAAATGTGGAATCGTTTCACAACTCACGCCGCGTGGAACACCTCAGCATAACGGTGTGTCCGAACGTCATAATCGCACTCTATTGGATATGGTGCGATCTATGATGTCACTCACCAATTTACCGCTATCATTTTGGGGGTACGCTCTAGAGACAGCTACATTCACTTTAAATAGAGCACCATCTAAATCCGTTGAGATGACACCGTATGAATTATGGTTTGGGAAGAAACCTAAGCTGTCGTTTCTAAAAGTTTGGGGATGTGATGCTTATGTCAAGAAACTTCAACCTGAAAAGCTCGAACCCAAGTCGGAAAAATGCGTCTTCATAGGATACCCCAAGGAAACCATTGGGTATACCTTCTACCTCAGATCCGAAGGCAAGATCTTTGTTGCCAAGAACGGGTCCTTTCTAGAGAAAGAGTTTCTCTCGAGAGAAGTAAGTGGGAGGAAAGTAGAACTCGATGAAGTACTGCCTCTTGAACGGGAAAATAGCATAGCTCAGGAAGATGTTCCTGTGGTGCCTGCACGGACTAGAGAGGAAGTTAATGATGATGATCAAGGTACTTTGGATCAAGTTACTACTGAACTTCGAAGGTCCACAAGGACACGTTCCACACCAGAATGGTATGGCAACCCTGTCCTGGAAATCATTTTGTTAGACAACGGTGAACCTTCGAACTATGAAGAAGCGATGGCGGGCCCAGATTCCAACAAATGGCTTGAAGCCATGCAATCCGAGATAGGATCCATGTATGAAAACAAAGTATGGACCTTGACAGACTTGCCCGATGATCGGCGAGCGATAGAGAATAAATGGATCTTTAAGAAGAAGACGGATGCGGATGGTAATGTTACCATATATAAGGCTCGACTTGTCGCTAAGGGTTATCGACAAGTTCAAGGGGTTGACTATGATGAGACCTTTTCACCCGTAGCAGAGCTTAAGTCCGTCCGAATCATGTTAGCAATTGCCGCATTCTACGATTATGAGATATGGCAAATGGACGTCAAAACGGCATTCCTTAACGGCTTTCTTAAGGAAGAATTGTATATGATGCAGCCGGAAGGTTTTGTCGATCCTAAGAATGCTAACAAGGTATGCAAGCTCCAGAGCTCCATCTATGGGTTGGTGCAAGCATCTCGGAGTTGGAACATTCGCTTTGATGTAATGATCAAAGCGTTTGGGTTTATGCAGACTTATGGAGAAGCCTACGTTTACAAGAAAGTGAGTGGGAGCTCTGTAGCATTTCTCATATTATATGTGGATGACATATTAGGCATCAAGATCCATAGAGATAGATCGAGATGCCTCATAGGTCTTTCACAAAGCACATACCTTGATAAGATATTGAAGAAGTTCAATATGGATCAGTCCAAGAAGGGGTTCTTGCATGTGTTGCAAGATGTGAAATTGAGCTCGGCTCAATGTCCGACCACGGCAGAAGATACAGAAAAGATGAGTGTCGTCCCCTATGCCTCGGCCATAGGGTCTATCATGTATGCCATGCTGTGTACCAGACCTAATGTAAACCTTGCCGTAAGTTTAGTAGGAAGGTACCAAAGTAATCTCGGCATGGAACACTAGACAGCGGTCAAGAATATCCTGAAGTACCTGAAAAGGACTAAGGATATGTTTCTCGTATATAGAGGTAACGAAGAGATCATCGTAAAGGGTTACGTCGACGCTAGCTTCGACACAGATCTAGATGACTCTAAGTCACAAACCAGATACGTGTATATTTTGAATGATGGGGCAGTCAGTTTGTGCAGTTGCAAGCAAAGCGTCGTGGCGGGATCTACATGTGAAGCGGAGTACATGGCAGCCTCGGAGGCAGCGCATGAAGCAATCTGGATGAAGGAGTTCATTACCGACCTAGGAGTTATTCCCAATGCGTCAGGGCCGATGACTCTCTTCTGTGACAACACTGGAGCCATTGCCCTTGCCAAGGAGCCCAGGTTTCACAAGAAGACCAGGCACATCAAGCGTCGCTTCAACTCCATTCGTGAAAATGTTCAAGATGGAGACATAGATATTTGTAAAGTGACACAGATCTGAATGTCGCAGATCCGTTGACTAAACCTCTTCCACGAGCAAAACATGATCAACACCAGAACTCTATGGGTGTTCGATTTATCACAATGTAACTAGATTATTGACTCTAGTGCAAGTGGGAGACTGTTGGAAATATGCCCTAGAGGCAATAATAAAATGGTTATTATTATATTTCCTTGGTCATGATAATTTTCTATTGTTCATGCTATAATTGTGTTATCCGGAAATCGTAATACATGTGTGAATGCATAGACCATAACATGTGACTAGTGAGCCTCTAGTTGACTAGCTCGTTCATCAATAGAAGGTTACGGTTTCCTAACCATGGACATTGGATGTCATTGATAACGGGATCACATCATTGGGAGAATGATGTGATGGACAAGACCCAATCCTAAGCATAGCACAAGATCGTGTAGTTCGTTTGCTAGAGCTTTTCTAATGTCAAGTATCATTTCCTTATACCATGAGATCGTGTAACTTCCGGATACATGTAGAGTGCTTTGGGTGTACCAAACGTCACAACGTAACTGGGTGGCTATAAAGGTATACTACAGGTATCTCCGAAAGTGTCTATTGGGTTGACTCGAATCGAGACTCGGATTTGTCACTCCGTATGACGGAGAGGTATCTCTGGGCCCACTCGGTAATGCATCATCATAATGAGCTCAAAGTGACCAAGTGGTTGGTCACGGGATCATGCATTGCAGTACGAGTAAAGTGACTTGCCAGTAACGAGATTGAACTAGGTATTGGGATACCGACGATCGAATCTCGGGCAAATAACATACCGATTGACAAAGGGAATTGTATACAGGATTACTTGAATCCTCGACATCGTGGTTCATCCGATGAGATCATCGAGGAGCATGTCGGAGACAACATGGGTATCCAGGTCCCGCTGTTGGTTATTGACCTGAGAGTCGTCTCGGTCATGTCTGCATGTCTCCCGAACCCGTAGGGTCTACACACTTAAGGTTCGGTGATGCTAGGGTTGTAGAGATATTAGTATGCGGTAACCCGAAAGTTGTTCGGAGTCCCGAATGAGATCCCGGACATCACGAGGATTTCCGGAATGGTTCAGAGGTGAAGATTTATATATAGGAAGTCTAGTTTCTGCCACCGGGAAAGTTTCGGGGGTCACCGATATTGTACCGGGACCACCGGAAGGGTCCCGGGGTTCCACCAGGTGGGGCCACCTATCCCGGAGGGCCACATGGGCTGAAGTGGGAGGGGAACCAGCCCTTGGTGGGCTGGTGCGCCCCCCTTGGGCCTCCCCCTGTGCCTAGGGATGGAAACACTAGGGGTGGGGGGCGCCCCACTTGGCTTGGGGGGCAAGTCCCCCCCCTTGGCCGCCGCCCCCCTTGAGATTCAATCTCTAGGGGGTTGGCGCCCCCCTAGGGCCCTTATATAAAGAGGGGGGAGGGAGGGCTGCGCACAACCTGCTCCTGGCGCCTCCCTCTCCCTCCGTAACACCTCTCCCTCTCGCTAAGCTGGGTGAAGCCCTGCCGAGATCGCCGCTACTTCCACCACCACGCCATCATGCTGCTGGATCTCCATCAACCTCTCCCTCCCCCTTGCTGGATCAAGAAGGAGGAGACGTCTTCCCCAACCGTACATGTGTTGAACGCGGAGGTGCCGTCCGTTCGGCGCTAGGATCATCGGTGATTTGGATCACGACGAGTACAACTCCATCAACCCCGTTCTTTTGAATGCTTCCGCTCGCGATCTACAAGGGTATGTAGATGCACTCCTTTCTCTCTCGTTGCTAGATGACTCCATAGATTGATCTTGGTGTTGCATAGAAAAAATTTATTTTCTGCTACGTTCCCCAACAGTGTTCATCGGGAGGGCTTGGACGGAGCACGCGATGGAAACGAGGCTTGGCATACCGCACAACGGAGGAAACGGACCTCCTACGTTCGGAACGGGGTCCTGTTGATCGGGAGGGGTGCGGCGTACCGCAAAACGGAGGAAACAGACCTCCTACGGTCGAAACGGGGGTCCTGTTGATCGGGAGGGGCGTGGCGTACTACAAAACGGAGGAAACAGACCTC
>NC_041385.1:158205669-158241161 GCF_002162155.2 Triticum dicoccoides
TCCAATCGATCGGCTTCAGTTAGCAGTAGTAGCGAAGGAATCGCTCGATCGGGTTCAGTTAACAGCCATTGACCGATCGCTCGGGTTCAGTAACGCGTAGCCTGCAGTGCAATCGCTCGGGTTTAGTTAGAGCCCAACACCTCGCTCGGGATCAGTTAGAGCCAACGCCTCGCTCGGGTTCAGTTAGAGCCAACGCCTCGCACGTGTACGAGAGAAACGCGCATCACTCGGCCCCTGACCTCCCACCGTAACCGGCAACTCCCCGAAATTTTCCTCCCCCTCGCTTCTACCATAGTTTTTTCCGTCATGGACGGCCCAAAGAATGTCATGCAGCTGGGTCTCCGGCCCGCCCAGGACGAAATGCCCATTTTCTGTCATGATTTTTTGTCATAGAAGTAGGAGCCCACCACATCTATGATGATACCGGGTTTTGTCACAATTATCGTCATAGAAGTGTCATATGTAAGACAGAAAAAAAATCGTTAGGCCCAAAACGTCACGGATGTGTCTTTTTTTGTAGTGCGAGAACCCTTTCTTTGCCTGATCCTTTTTGAACTTTTTCAAAACTTTATCAAGGTATGTGCTTTGTGAAAGTCCAATTAAGCGTCTTGATCTATCTCTATAGATCTTGATGCCCAATATATAAGCAGCTTCACCGAGGTCTTTCATCGAAAAACTTTTATTCAAATATCCCTTTATGCTATCCAGAAATTCTATATCATTTCCAATCAACAATATATCGTCTACATATAATATCAGAAATGTTACAGAGCTCCCACTCACTTTCTTGTAAATACAGGCTTCTCCAAAAGTATGTATAAAACCATATGCTTTGATCACACTATCAAAGCGTTTATTCCAACTCCGAGAGGCTTGCACCAGTCCATAAATGGATCGTTGGAGCTTGCACACTTTGTTAGCACCTTTTGGATCGACAAAACCTTCGGTTGCATCATATACAACTCTTCTTCCAGAAATCCATTCAGGAATGCAGTTTTGACATCCATTTGCCATATTTCATAATCATAAAATGCAGCAATTGCTAACATGATTCGGACAGACTTAAGCATCACTACGGGTGAGAAAGTCTCATCGTAGTCAATCCCTTGAACTTGTCGAAAACCTTTCGCAACAAGTCGAGCTTTGTAGACAGTTACATTACCATCAGCGTCGGTCTTCTTCTTGAAGATCCATTTATTCTCGATGGCTTGCCGATCATCGGGCAAGTCAACCAAAGTCCATACTTTGTTCTCATACATGGATCCCATCTCAAATTTCATGGCCTCAAACCATTTTGCGGAATCTTGGCTCATCATCGTTTCCTCATAGTTCGTAGGTTCGTCATGGTCAAGTAACATGACTTCTAGAATAGGATTACAGTACCACTCTGGTGTGGACCTTACTCTGGTTGACCTACGAGGTTTGGTAGTAACTTGATCTGAAGTTTCATGATCAATATACTTAGCTTCCTCACTAATTGGTGTAGTTGTCACAGGAACTGGTTCTTGTGATGAACTACTTTCCAATAAGGGATCAGGTACAGTTACCTCATCAAGTTCTACTTTCCTCCCACTCACTTCTTTCGAGAGAAACTCCTTCTCTAGAAAGGATCCGAATTTAGCAACAAAAGTCTTGCCTTCAGATCTGTGATAGAAGGTATACCCAATATTCTCTTTTGGGTATCCTATGAAGACACATTTCTCCGATTTGGGTTCGAGTTTATCTGGTTGAAGTTTCTTCACATAAGCATCACAACCCCAAACTTTAAGAAACGACAACTTTGGTTTCTTGCCAAACTACAGTTCATAAGGCGTCGTCTCAACGGATTTTGATGGTACCCTATTTAACGTGAATGCGGCCGTCTCTAAATCATAACCCCAAAACAATAGCGGTAAATCAGTAAGAGACATCATAGATCGCACCATATCCAGTAAAGTAAGATTACGACGTTCGAACACACCATTACGCTGTGGTGTTCTGGGTGGCATGAGTTGCGAAACTATTCCGCATTGTTTCAAATGTAAACCAAACTCGTAACTCAAATATTCTCCTCCACGATCGGATCATAGAAACTTTATTTTCTTGTTACGATGATTTTCCACTTCACTCTGAAATTCTTTGAACTTTTCAAATGTTTCAGATTTGTGTTTCATTAACTAGATATACCCAATCTGCTCAAATCATCTGTGAAGGTGAGAAAATAACGATACCCGCCACGAGCCTCAACATTCATTGGACCGCACACATCAGTATGTATGATTTCCAACAAATCAGTTGCTCGCTCCATAGTTTCGGAGAACGGCGTTTTAGTCATCTTGCCCATGAGGCACGGTTCGCAAGTACCAAGTGATTCATAATCAAGTGATTCCAGAAGTCCATCAGTATGGAGTTTCTTCATGCACTTTACACCAATATGACCCAATCAGCAGTGCCACAAATAAGTTGCACTATCATTATCAACTCTGCATCTTTTGGCTTCAACATTATGAATATGTGTATCACTACTATCGAGATTTAATAAAAATAGACCACTCTTCAAGGGTGCATGACCACAAAAGATATTACTCATATAAATAGAACAACCATTATTCTCTGATTTAAATGAATAACCGTCTCGCATCAAACAAGATCCAGATATAATGTTTATGCTCAACGCTGGCACCAAATAACAATTATTCAGGTCTAAAACTAATCCCGAAGGTAGATGTAGAGGTAGCATGCCGACCGCGATCACATCGACTTTGGAACCATTTCCCACGCGCATCGTCACCTCGTCCTTAGCCAATCTTCGCTTAATCCGTAGTCCCTATTTCGAGTTGCAAATATTAGCAACAAAACTAGTATCAAATACCCAGGTGCTACTGCAAGCATTAGTAAGGTACACATGAATAACATGTATATCACATATACCTTTGTTCACCTTGCCATCCTTCTTATCCGCCAAATACTTGGGGCAGTTCCGCTTCCAGTGACCAGTCTGCTTGTAGTAGAAGCACTCAGTCTCAGGCTTAGGTCTAGATTTGGGTTTCTTCTCTTGAGCAGCAACTTGTTTGTCGTTCTTCTTGAAGTTCCCCTTCTTCTTCCCTTTACCCTTTTTCTTGAAACTGGTGGTCTTGTTGACCATCAACACTTGATGCTCCTTCTTGATTTCTACCCCCGCAGCCTTTAGCATTGCGAAGAGCTCGGGAATAGTCTTGTCCATCCCTTGCATATTATAGTTCATCACGAAGCTCTTGTAGCTTCATGGCAGTGATTGAAGAATTCTGTCAATGGCACTATCATCAGGAAGATTAACTCCCAGTTGAATCAAGTAATTATTATACCCAGACATTTTGAGTATGTGTTCACTGACAGAACTATTCTCCTCCATCTTGCAGCTATAGAACTTATTGGAGACTTCATATCTCTCAATCCGGGCATTTGCTTGAAATATTAACTTTAACTCCTGGAACATCTCATATGCTCCATGACGTTCAAAATGTCGTTGAAGTCCCGGTTCTAAGCCGTAAAGCATGGCACACTGAACTATCGAGTAGTCATCAGCTTTGCTCTGCCAGACATTCTTAACGTCGCCAGTTGCATCTGCAGCAGGCCTAGCACCCAGCGGTGCTTCCAGGACGTAATTCTTCTGTGCAGCAATGAGGATAATCCTCAGGTTACGGACCCAGTCCGTGTAATTGCTACCATCATCTTTCAACTTAGCTTTCTCAAGGAACGCATTAAAATTGAACGGAAAACAGCACGAGCCATCTATCTACAACAAACATAGACAAGCAAAATACTATCAGGTACTAAGTTCATGATAAATTTAAGTTCAATTAATCATATTATTAAAGAACTCCCACTTAGACAGACATCTCTCTAGTCATCTAAGTGATCACGTGATCCAAATCAACTAAACCATGTCCGATCATCACGTGAGATGGAGTAGTTTTCAATGGTGAACATCACTATGTTGATCATATCTACTATATGATTCACGTTCGACCTTTCGGTCTCCGTGTTCCGAGGCCATATCTTTATACGCTAGGCTCATCAAGTTTAACCTGAGTATTCCGCGTGTGCAACTGTTTTGCACCCGTTGTATTTGAACGTAGAGCCTATCACACCCGATCATCACGTGGTGTCTCAGCACAAAGAACTTTCGCAATGGTGCATACTCAGGGAGAACACTTCTTCATAATTAGTGAGAGATCATCTTAAAATGCTACCGTCAATCAAAGCAAGATAAGATGCATAAAGGATAAACATCACATGCAATCAATATAAGTGATATGATATGGCCATCATCATCTTGTGCTTGTGGTCTCCATCTCCGAAGCACCGTCGTGATCACCATCGTCACCGGTGCGACACTTTGATCTTCATCGTAGCATCGTTGTTGTTTCGCTATCTATTGCTTCTACGACTATCGCTACCGCTTAGTGATAAAGTAAAGCAATTACAGGGCGCTTGCATTACATACAATAAAGCGACAACCATATGGCTCCTGCTAGTTGCCGATAACTTGGTTACAAAATATGATCATCTCATACAATAAAATATAGCATCACGTCTTGACCATATCACATCACAACATGCCCTGCAAAAACAAGTTAGACGTCCTCTACTTTGTTGTTGCAAATTTTACGTGGCTGCTACGGGCTGAGCAAGAACCGTTCTTACCTACGCATCAAAACCACAATGATAGTTCGTCAAGTTAGTGTTGTTTTAACCTTCGCAAGGACCGGGCGTAGCCACACTCAGTTCAACTAAAGTTGGAGAAACTGACACCCACCAGCCACCTGTGTGCAAAGCACGTCGGTAGAACCAGTCTCGCGTAAGCGTACGCGTAATGTCGGTCCAGGCCGCTTCATCCAACAATACCGCCGAACCAAAGTATGACATGCTGGTAAGCAGTATGACTTGTATCGCCCACAACTCACTTGTGTTCTACTCGTGCATATAACATCTACGCATAAAACCAGGCTCGGATGCCACTGTTGGGGAACGTAGTAATTTCAAAAAAATTCCTACGCACACGCAAGATCATGGTGATGCAAAGCAATGAGAGGGGAGAGTGTGTCCACGTACCCTCGTAGACCGAAAGCGGAAGCGTTAGAACAACGCGGTTGATGTAGTCGTATGTCTTCACGGCCCGACCGATCAAGCACCGAAACTACGGCACCTCCGAGTTCTAGCACACGTTTAGCTCGATGACGTCCCCTGTACTCCGATCCAGCAGAGTGTCGAGGGAGAGTTCCGTCAGCACGACGGCGTGGTGATGATCTTGATGTTCTACCGTAGCAGGGCTTCGCCTAAGCACCGCTACAATATTATCGAGGAGGACTATGGTGGGGGGGGGGGCACCGCACACGGCTAAGAGATCAAGAGATCAATTGTTGTGTCTAGAGGTGCCCCCCTGCCCCCGTATATAAAGGAGCAAGGGGGGAGGGGGCATCCGGCCTAGGATGGGGCGCACCATGGGGAGTCCTACTCCAGCCGGGAGTAGGACTCCCTCCTTCCTTGTTGGACTAGGAGAGAGGGAAGGAAAGGGAAAGGAGGAGAAGGAAAGAGGGGGGCCGGCCCCCCTTGCCCTAAACCAATTCGGTTTGGGCCTTGGGGGGCACGCCCCACACTCCCCTTGCTTCCCTCTATTTCCACTAAGGCCCATGTAGGCCCATTAAACCCCCGGGGGTTCCGGTAACCTCCCGGTACTTCGGTAAAATCCTGATTTCACCCGGAACACTTCCGATATCCAAATATAGGCTTCCAATATATCAATCTTCATGTTTCGACCATTTCGAGACTCCTCGTCATGTCCTTAATCACATTCGGGACTCCGAACAACCTTCAGTACATCAAAACTCATAAACTCATAATATAACTGTCATCGAAACCTTAAGCGTGCGGACCCTATGGGTTTGAGAACTATGTAGACATGACTGAGACTCGTTTCCGGTCAATAACCAATGGTGGAACCTGGATGCTCATATTGGCTCCTACATATTCTACGAAGATCTTTATCGGTCAAACCGCATAACAACATACGTTGTTCCCTTTGTCATCGGTATGTTACTTGCCCGAGATTCGATCGTCGGTATCCCAATGCCTAGTTCAATCTTGTTACCGGCAAGTCTCTTTACTCGTTATGTAATGCATCATTTCGTAACTAACTCATTAATTACATTGCTTGCAAGGCTTATAGTGATGTTCATTACCGAGAGGGCCCAGAGATACCTCTCCAACAATCGGAGTGACAAAACCTAATCTCGAAATACGCCAACTCAACATGTACCTTTGGAGACACCTGTAGAGCTCCTTTATAATCACCCAGTTACGTTGTGACGTTTGGTAGCACACAAAGTGTTCCTCCGATAAACGGGAGTTGCATAATCTCATAGTTGTAGGAACATGTATAAGTCATGAAGAGAGCAATAGCAACATACTAAACGATCAAGTGCTAAGCTAACGGAATGGGTCAAGTCAATCACATCATTCTCCTAATGATGTAATCCTGTTAATCAAATGACAACACATGTCTATGGTTAGGAAACATAACCATATTTGATTAATGAGCTAGTCAAGTAGAGGCATACTAGTGACATTAAGTTTGTCTATGTATTCACACATGTATCTTGTTTCCGGTTAATACAATTCTAGCATGAATAATAAACATTTATCATGATATAAGGAAATAAATAATAACTTTATTATTGCCTCTAGGGCATATTTCCTGCACCGAGGACCCCTTAGTCCAGGACTCCCTCACTCATGAGATATAATGCATTGCTAAGGAGCTGGAGCTCCTGAAGTGTGAGTTACCGGACAAGTTCATCACGGGTTGCATTATTGCAAAACTCCCTCCTAGTTGGAGGAACTTTGCTACTTCTCTCAAGCACTTGAGACGTGAATTCTCTGTCGAGGATGTCATCGGTCATCTCAGTGTTGAGCAGAACTCAAGAGCAAAGGACTCACATGTGAAAGGGGCAGAGGGTTCTTCTAGCTCCAATGTGGTGCAAAAGAACTTCCACAAGTTCAAGGGAAAGAACTCTGTCCAGCAGAATACTACCTTTAAGAAGAAGGGTAAGAAGAAAGACAAAAAGAGAGATGGCTACTTTACTTGTGGTTCAGATGAACATTGGGCAAACAAGTGCCCAAACAAGTACAAGAAGCCAGCACAGGACTCCAAGTCTGCGAATGTCACTCTAAGCAACAATGATGCGGCATCTGGGTATGGTAATCTATTTACCATACTTTCAGTTTGTCAGTCCACCGATTGGTGGGTTGACACTGGGGCCAATATTCATGTGTGTGCAGATGTGTCTTTGTTTTCTTCTTACCAGGCCGCATGAGATTGCTCCGTCCCGATGGGGAATGGCTCGCATGCTTCTGTTCATGGTGTTGGCACGGTAGATCTGAAGTTTACTTCAGGATAGATCGTGCAACTGAAGAACGTGCAGCATGTCCCCACCATCAAGAAGAATCTCGTTAGTGGCTCCCTTCTTTGTAAAGAAGGGTTTAAGTTAGTATTTGAGTCTAACAAAGTAGTCGTATCTCGGTATGGACTATAAAGGATATGATTGTGGTGGTTTGATCCGCCTTTCCCTGGAGGATTTCTGTAATAAAGTCGTGAACCAAATTCATTCTAATGTGAACGAATCTGAGGTTTGGCATTCACGTCTTTGTCACATAAATTTCGGTTGTATGATGCAGCTAGCTAAGATGGACTTAATCCCAAGTTTCACTTTAGCCAAAGGCTCTAAGTGACATGCATGTGTGCAAGTGAAGCAACCTCGTAAGCCTCACAAGCTTGCGAAGGAGAGACACCTGGCACCATTAGAGCCCATACATTCAGATCTCTGTGAGATGAATGGTGTGTTGACTAAAGGTGGAAAGAAATACTTCATGACTCTGATTGATGATTCCACTAGATTCTGCTATGTGTATTTGTTAAATACTAAGGATGAGGCTCTACACTACTTTAAAGTCTATAAGGCTGAAGTTGAGAATCAACTTGAGAAGAAAATAAAACGAGTCTGGTCTGATCGTGGTGGAGAGTACTTTCCTAATGAGTTTGATTTATTCTGTGCGGAACATGGTATTATTCATGAGAGGACGCCTTCCTACTCAGCACAGTCAAACGGGGTTGCCGAACAGAAAAACCGCACTCTAACTGATTTGGTTAACGCCATGTTAGATACATCGGGTTTATCCAAGGCATGGTGGGGGGAGGCTGTATTGACATCATGTCATGTCCTGAATAAAGTTCCCACAAAGGATAATGGGACTACTCCCTATGAGCAATGGGAAAAGAAAATAACTACACTCTCTTACTTGCGCACTTGGGGCTGTTTGGCGAAAGTCAACGTGCCGATAACCAAAAAGCGCAAGTTGGGACTAAAGACCGTGGACTGCATTTTTCTTGGCTATGCCAAGCATAACGTTGGCTATAGATTTCTAGTGGTGAAATCTGATGTACACGACGTGAAGGTCGGTACGACCATGGAGTCTAGGGATGCTACATTCTTTGAGGATATTTTCCCCATGAGAGATATGCAAAGCAATTCTAGACAGGAATCTGATGACACTCCTGAACCTGCTATTCCGATAGAATATTATGAACATAAAAGTGATAAGGAGTTCCATGGAGGATGACTAGGAAGCTCCTATTAGGAGCAAGAGACAGAGGACTGCAAAGTCCTTTGGTGATGATTTCCTCTTGTACCTCGTGGATGATGACACACCCAGTTCCATTTCAGAAGCTTATGCATCTCCGGATGCTGACTACTGGAAGGATGCAGTCAGTAGCGAGATGGATTCCATCTTGGCTAATGGGACATGGGAGATCATTGATCGTCCTTATGGTTGTCGACCATTAGGATGTAAGTGGGTGTTCAAGAAGAAGCTTAGGCCCGATGGTACTGTTGAGAAGTACAA
Organism: Triticum dicoccoides; assembly: GCF_002162155.2. Lineage (NCBI taxonomy): Eukaryota > Viridiplantae > Streptophyta > Magnoliopsida > Poales > Poaceae > Triticum > Triticum dicoccoides. The sequence continues at coordinate 158,214,589 of NC_041385.1, forward strand.
GGCTAGGCTTGTGGCCAACGGTTATACCCAGAAAGAAGAAGAGGATTTCTTCGACACTTATTCACCTGTAGCTAGGCTGACAACCATTCGAGTGTTACTCGCTTTGGCTGCCTCGCATGGTCTTCTTGTTCATCAGATGGACGTTAAGACGGCTTTCCTTAACGGAGAGCTAGACGAGGAAATTTACATGCAACAGCCAGATGGCTTTGTAGTAAATGGTTACGAAAGAAAGGTGTGTAAGTTAGTGAAATCTTTGTATGCCCTGAAACAAGCGCCTAAGCAATGGCATGAGAAGTTTAATACAACTTTGACATTTGTTGGCTTTGTTGTTAACGAAGCTGACAAATGTGCATACTATTGCTATGGTGGGGGCGAAGGAGTTATACTCTGTCTGTATGTTGATGACATACTGATATTTGGGACCCACCTCAAAGTAATTGAGGAGGTCAAGGCTTTTCTATCTCATAACTTTGAGATAAAAGACCTGGGCGTGGCTGATGTTATCTTGAACATCAAGCTACTGAGAAATATTGAGGGTGGAATTACACTTTTGCAATCCCACTATGTTGAGAAGATTTTGAACCGCTTGGGATATTCGGACTGCAAACCTTCTGCAACACCATATGATCCTAGCGTGCGGATTCAAAAGTTCGAAGGCACGGCTGTAGATCAATTGAGATATTCTCAAGTGGTTGGTTCACCTCATGTACCTAGCTTGTGCTACTCACGCTGACATCTCATTTTCTGTGTGCAAACTGAGCCGGTTTGTTTCCAATCCGGGAGATGTGCATTGGCATGCTGTTGAGCGAGTAATGCGCTATTTGCAAGGTACTGTGAACTACGGGATTCACTATTCTGGGTACCCGACGATACTTGAGGGGTATAGTGATTCGAACTAGATATCTGATGTTGATGAGATGAAAGCCACAAGTGGATATGTCTTCACACTTGGTGGTGGTGCTGTTTCCTGGAAGTCTTGCAAGCAGACGATCTTAACCAGATCGGCTATGGAAGCAGAACTCACAGCATTAGACACATCATGCATCGAAGCAGAACGGCTTCGAGAGCTTTTGATGGATTTGCCGGTGGTTGATAAACCAGCCCCGATTGTCCTTATGAACTGTGACAATCAAACTGTGATTGCCAACGCTAAGAGTTCAAAGGACAATATGAAATCCAGAAAGCACATAAGAAGAAGATTGAAATATGTCAGAAAATCAAGAAACTCCGGAGTGATAGCGTTGGATTATATCCAGACAGCTAAGAATCTGGCAGACCCTTTTACGAAAGGGCTATCACGGATTGTGATAGAAAATGCATCAAGGGAGATGGGTATGAGACCCACGTAAGTTGCCATGGGGGTAATCCAACCTATGTGATCGTAGATCCCGTGAATTAGGACCTGGGAAAACAATCCAGCGGTCAACTGAGGAGAGTATCCTTAATAAACCCACTCCGTTTGAGATGCAGTAATACTCTCAATTCTGTAAGGTAGGCTGACTTTTGTCTTAATGTGTTCCAAAGCTTGAGTAAGCAAGATGCTAACCTATAGAGCATTCTTTGGAGGAACACACCTATGTGAGCCCAACTGCTGGTCACAGTCTATGAGATTGGGTAATCTCTAGTAAGCTCATGATAAGGTACAGAGTATGACTAATAAGCTCCACCCGTGGGGTTTAGCCTTCGCCAGCCACGTATCAGCTGACAATAGGCGAAACTTCTACATGCCAAACTGAAATTCAAGGCATAGTCCATTGTTCAGTTGTGAAGAAGTATAATCCTGTTGCTCTAGGTGGAAGTTCAACTTAACAGTCTCCACTGAAATTTCTGATATATCAAACAATGTTTGGAACAGTTGAAAAACTTATGTGCCTCGAGATCTGGTGAGGGATTGATGGATTATGGATGGGCTTAGGCCCATATAAGACACTAATCCCTAGTTAATCTTGAGGCCCATGTATGAGATGGCAGGTGGTGGGAAGTTTAGTCCCACCTTGCCAGTTGAGGAGAGTTGAGACCCCTTTATAAGGGCTGCTCTACCACTTGCCATTGGGAGCTTGGGAAGAGGAGTGGTACATGCGCGCTCCTCCTCCTCCGCCGCCCGCCTCGCAACGCCTCGTCACGACGCGCGCACGCCGTGGGTTGCGGGTTGCGGGAATGAGCCGAGCCAAAGCTTACTTTTGCCGCTCAGGAACGAATTAATTAATTAGGGATTAATTAACGAGTCGCTAACAGGTGGGCCACTGTATGTTGGACTGTGGGCTGACTTGCGTTGCCGGGATTCGTCGACTCCCTTGTCGGGAGTGCGACCCTTGCTGGGAACGACGACTCCCTTGCCGGGAGTGGGTCGACTCGGGCGTGGGCCTCCGCCAGGCCCACGACTTTCTCCCGAACGGACTATATAAGAAGGCTCTGCCCAGTGGAGTCACCTAGTTCGGTTTACTCTCTCCCTCTTGCGTAACCTAGCCGTCATCTACTGTTCCTCACTCTGTGTTGTCTCCGGCGACCCCATCCCGACGACCGCGTGTGGCTGGTCGGGAGAGCAGGTGCCTCCGGAACCCTGTCATTCGAGATCCTGCCCGGGAGAACGGCAATAAGGTTTTTGGGGAGCGTCTCGACGCGACTGCTCCCGATTCGTCCCCAACTCCGTCCGCCTCTGCTTCCACTACTTCCCCTGCATCGACACCATGGCCGCCGCCAAGAAGAAGGCCACGGACGACGCGAGGCTGCTGCTGCCGCCGCCGCGTTGGCCTGGCCAACCGGAGGGTATGGTATGTTCATCCCTCGTTTACTCGTACTTGTACTAGCCGTATATGTGCTGCTCATAGATGGTTCGTTTCTATGTTCCGTACGTGCCAGTATGCTTAGGTATAGCTATGAGATGCATACCTTTTATGACATGCTTATTGTTTACTCGTGGATTAGTCTAATCGAAAAAATGCTAATATTTCCAATATGTATGTATACTATAGTGATAAATAGAAGCAACACCTTCAGACTTTCACCAAGCCTATGTCGTCGTTAACCAACCCACACTTCCCCTGCTTGTATTGCCCTCCGCGTTCTCTAGCAGCACACCCAAAACCCTCATGTTACTGTCCCCGGCCCCCGCCACAATGTTCACGTTGAACGCCATGATGAAACCGACAACCACCTATCTGGCTACATAGAAATCGTGAGCGCACACAGTGGTCCCCTCACCACATTTTCCGTTGTACACCTCATCATCAAGATTAGCTGATGCTCATCATCAAGATTAGTGAAGATGCTAAAGATGCAAAGGGGTTTTATGCAAAAGAACATGCACACCGCGCGCCACGTCAGCAACTGACAAGCGGGCCCTGCCCATTAGTTTCGGTGTCAAAATGTGTTTAAACACGGATCACCTTGATTTGTTGCAGCATGCCTCAGACTAGGTACTGATCTGCAAAAAACGTGAAGTGGTACCAATTTTTTACCCGAGCCTCAATTATGGTACTTCCTTCGATCCATGTATCTCAATGTTAGATAAGTCCGATCTTAGGGAGTACCAATCGTGCAATTAACTAACTTATATAAGTTTGGAGTAATCCCCCTGAAGATGAAGTCGTTCTTTGTGATCGAAATTGCCTAGGAAATATGAATAATAATGTCCATGAGGAAAGGCAAATGCATCAAATCTTTAAGGGAGCCAAGCTAATCCTGAATCTGAATGTGCCTCTCGCCTGAGTACGGAAATTCATGTCGAAATTGAACTTGTTCGCTGTGAAATTTCTGGACATGAACTGTGGCAAGCAGCACGACATTTTTACTTTTTTCCAGTAAAAAATAATACAATGATCACACTCGTGCACTCTCGATTTACTTTGCAGTACAAAAATACTAAGCCGTCGTCGGCGTCGTCGTCTTGTCGCTCTCCTCCCTCGCGCGCATTTCGTCGAGCAGATGCCTCGCCGGCGGCGAGACCCTAGCCTCCCACTCGGCGAAGTCGGCCTCCACCTCCGCCGCCTCGGCCTCGAGCCCCAGCCGCTTCATCCCCCGCGCCATCACCCGGTACATGTACTCGTCCACGTCGCAGCCTCCCCTCCTCACCGCCGCCTCGTACACCCGCCACGCCGCGCGCGCCCTGCCCTTGGCCACCAGCGCGCGCACCAGCCTCGTGAGCCTGTACACGTCCACCCCCACCCACGGCCCCTCCGACTCCGAGAGCCGCCCGCCGCGCCCCTCCTCCTTCTCCTCGAGGAACGCCTCCACGAGCGCGTCCACGGCGCCGGCGGCGGCCTCGGAGGGCGGCGAGGAGGAGACGAACGTGGCGTAGAGCTCCGGGTCGGGCCGGTACCAGGGCTCGGCGCGCGCCACGTGGAGCGCGGCGAGGGCGAGGGACCAGTGGCCCTGGCGCTGGAGCTCGGCCATGGCGGCGAGGAGATCGGCCCGGAGGAGGCGGCCGAGGGACGCGGAGGCCGCGCCGCGGGCGGCCGACGGGGAGCGGTCGGCGGCGGTGAGGCGCTTGAGGGACTGCACGGCGTGGATGGCCTCGGTGGAGAGGGAGCGGCCGCGCTGGAGCGGGCCGCGGTTGTCGCGCGGGCCGCAGGTGATGGCCCCGGCCCTGGGCCTGGCCGCGGCGCGCGGGGAGGCCGTGGGGGTCGTGTGCGGCAGGAAGAGGAGAGACGCCATGGGAGGCGAGGGTGGGAGCTGAGCGGGGGAGAGTGGTCGTTTGGAGGCTGGGAGCACGACGAGGAAGAAAGGGGATGATGCGTTTCGCTGCGGACTTTTACGGGTGGCTTGGGAACCGTCTGATCCCTCGAAACTCTAGATCCTTTCATCCTATCTGTACCGAATTTTCTAAACGAAGAAGGATGGATAATTGGCTAGTGTACAGAACATCCCAAAATGCATCTTGCGGGCTGCGGCCTATTGTTCCGAAGGAGCTCAAAGCTTCCTGTGGAAATCAAACTATGGGCCTACTTCTTATGAAGTGAATCTGCATCATATATGCCGCTGCCGACGACTTCCTTTTTGGTGTTGTTTGCATGCTTTGAGACATTATCGAAGATATGCTATGCACCTTACCTTGGATCTGGATTTTTTGATTGAACTCGACTGGCTTTGAGATGGCTAACATGTGGGCTAACACATGTTAGCCATCCCAAAATCAGATATTTTAAATTGTAAAATATGCATCCTTCTACCCTTAGGCATCGTTTGCCAAGGCCAACTCAGACTATGGGTTGTTTTTGTTGTGTCTTAGTTGGTTGTGTGATGCTCCATTAGACTGAGAGGTGTTCCGCCGCTAAAGCTTTATAAAGTTATCCTTTGATGAACTTTAATGAACTACGTTAATGGGTTTGATCTAGTTTCCTCGTCAATTCGGCCAGTCCTTTTTAAGAATCAACATGAGCTTCTTTCGACCCTTTCATAAGCTAAAGTGACTGACTCTGATCGAAGCAATAGACAAAGAAAGGGAATGACATACCAAAAAATATGAACGCCCTTTAGAACCGACCCCCCCCCCCCAAAAGTGATGTGAATATAATAGATTATGATTTACAGGCACTATGATGGGAGGGCATGTATGGCCATACTTCAACAATTAATATAAAGGTCTTAGGCATGGGGACTTCTTAACACTCTTCTCTTTGACCTAGTAGTCGATGCCCTAGCCCTAATCATGGAAATGGCTAAGCAACATGGGATGGTGAAAGGGTGTTAGAAGAGACAATTGAGCAGGGTGTCTATATGATACAATATGTTGATGACACCATTTTTATAATGTGTGATGATAGAGTGCAAATAAACTAAAATTCATTTTGGGTGCTTTTGAGAAAATGTCAAGGCCGACCATTAACTTTCATAAGAGTGAGCTATTCCTTTTTAGGAAAGCAACGAGCAAGTCTGATTTTATCAAGAAATATTTACTTGTCAACTTGGTGTAATGTTTTTGAAATATCTATTCTAGTGATTCCCATTTCTAATGATAGAATCTGAACAAACGTGGGAAAAGAATGTAAAGAAAATCTTGCTACCAAGGCAAGTTGTTGAACATTGTTGGTAGGCTAATCCTTGTTCAAGCATGCCTAATTAGTATCACCTTCTGCATGATGTCTGTTTATCCCATGCATGTTGGAGTCTAGAAGAGGAGTAACTTTTTTACGGTTAGATTTGCTTGTTAAGGGGATGAGGTCAAAAATAAATACCACCTGGTACATTAGGGCAACATTTGTCAGCTAGAAGAACAAGGGGTTTTGGGTGTTCTTAATATGGATATCATGAATAGAGCCCTTGTAGCTAAGTGGTTTTGGAGATTAGACAATGAACAAGGATTGTGGCATCTGTCATCCCCAATAAGTATGTTAAGAATGCATGGTTGTCTTGGTGCCAAATGTAGACTTGGGGACTCTCATTTTGTTCTCGTCTCATGGTTGTGAAGAACATTTTCTACCAACACTACAAAAATAACTAGTCGGGAATGCGGGCAATACCAGGTTTTCGGAGGACTGGTGGATAGGTCCTTGCCCTCTGAAACTAAGCTACCCTAGTTTGCATTACATGTACTTTGATAACAATATTTCAATAGACGATGACTTCTCTATAGGTTTTGATAATATGAAGTTGAGAAAAACTCTGTGGGGAGGATTCTTTGGAGCTCTGAAATAACATTAAAGATCTTTGTGATGATGTTGTTCTTTTGGATAAAAAGGTTACTATGAGATGGATGCTCAATGTTGATGGTGTATTTATCATTGGATCTTTATACCAAAAAAAATTCATTTCAAACTCTATGGCTTGCCAGAAATTTCTTGTGGCAGGTAAAGTTTTCATCTAAAATGAGGTTTTCCGCTGGCTAATAAAAAGGGCAGCCCAATGCAAGTAGCCCCCACTTGCACAAGGTCCGGAGAAGGGTCCGACCACTTCGTCTAATGTTTAAGACAATATTTTGATCAGGAATAACCAATTCATAACGGTGGCAAGGGGTAAAATCTATGTATTTTGTGGACACAATGAAAGACTTGAGCATATGCTTTTCACATGTTATATGTTGCTAGGCTAGTGTGGAGTCTCCTCAAATGTGCATTCAATTTGATATCCATCCCTAGCAATTTACATGATTTATTTCACACTTGGTTGAAATTATTTAGTAAGAATGATAAGTTCATGCATAGTGTGTTGTAGGGCAAAGCCCCAATTGTGCCCAATCTTCACAATTTGGAGATGAAAAAGAGAAGAAACACAAGAACTGAAGGGGACGCATGGGGTAAACTACTCAAAGAACAAGATCCACATCACACATGTGCTCTCCAAGCAAGATACACATAGATCCACAGTCAAAAAGGAGGTAAGTAGATGGTTATTCTCAAACCCTAAGGTGAGCTGAGGTCTTGAGAGATAGATCTTCCCCAAATCTCTAGGAAAGATGGAGGCCTTGGTAATCCCTTGGATTCTTCTCCACTTGGAGGTCTTGATCTCCAGTGGAGAGGGTTGATGAGCAAAGCTCTCTCAAGATGTCTAATTATGCTTTGCTTAACCCTAGAGAGGAGGTAGTGGAGAGGTTATAGTCTAGAGAAAAATAGGGAGGGAGGGGAGGATACAAAGCTACTTGGCCCAAAGTGCATGTAGGTAGGGCCTGAACGCTTGGTTCTTGGCCGTAAGTCCAAGCTCAAGCTGGACTGTCATGATTCCAAGCCAAACATCCAGTGGATGAAGCCCGGTTGAGTCAGAGCTTTCATGTGGTGCGCTCCAGGGGTCAGGCGTCTGGGTAGCAGTCTGGACACCGGGGTTAACGACAAAGCTTCTGTAACCATGCACCCTTCATTCTTACTTCCTTGTCCTCTTGCTCCTCTTCTGCCATGACTTGACATCGTTCCCCTGCTTCTTGATAGTTAATTCCTTGTTACCTGGATGATTGCATAGGGTCACCATTTGAGATAGTAGTCATGTCTCATATGAATGTAGAGGTAGTTCAAGGAGGAGCGAGTTCACCTCGGTTTTTATTGCACATGCACGTTCTCTCCTCATCGGTCCACTTGGTGTGTTGGTGTAGGCCCCTTGGTGATGTCCACGGGGGTGCTCCGCACCATAGTGGGTATGGTCTCTCTGTTATGGACAATATGGGTATATAGAAACATTGTGTGCTTTGAGGAAGAAAACATCAGGACCTTTTTGTGTTGCTTTCATTTGATTTGTCATTCGTTGACCTCCTGGACAATATGGCTAGAAGATCGCTTCGACGAAGGCTTGTTATTTTGTATTTGTTTTCCTACCACATGCATGTCCCTGATGACTATTTTTGGTCATTATAATGAAGTCATTGTCTATTTATTTTAATACGTTTATGTTCAATTGTGGGGTGTTTGTAGGTCTATATCCTGCGAGGTGGAGTATTCAAGCCTTCATTATCCCCATGTGGCTCCTATTTTTTTTTACTTTTGTAATGTATGAACCATACGGTTTCTCTCAACAAAAATCGAAGATGGGTGCCTCCTTTTCGCTAGAAAAAAGCCAGATAAAAATACTCAAGATTTATTCACACAAGTCATAAATCCATTCTAAGAAAATGAAATTAAGGACTTGCTTCATCGACTAGTTTGTACTTTTCGCTGGCTATTGTAAATAACTATTTAGAAACTTTTAAAAGTAAATGATTGTTTAATTAATCAACAAAGCTCCCTTTTCTTCTCTTTTGGGCAAATGCTCTTGCAGCTTATCTTTCGCCTCTCCTTCAAGTGAGCAGGCGGCTAGGGCTTCTGTCTCCCGTCGGCGCCGCCTGTTTTTCTATAGCCTTAGTGCCATGGTGGTGAGGTGGATCCTGGCAGTAGGAGGGCTCCGTTTTTACATGTCCTTGCATAACCTCCATTCTAGTGGTGCATCTAGCATCGTTGGAGGGCGTGTGGACGTGTACATCCGGTGGATCTCGTAAGATTCAATCGATGGTTGTCTTTAATGGACCCGATCTTTTTTCATCTATGTTAGTGTGTCTTCAAGTTGAATTCTTCTGATCTATACTTTTCTTCATCGGCGGCGGTTGTTATTCTGTTGTGTTAGTCCTACAGGGCCTTAGCACGATGACTTTTCGGCTGTCTACTATAATAAGTTTTGCCTGACTCGAGGGATGGGTGATGACGGTGGTGTGACTTTGACTTGTTTCAGTGCTTGCAGCTGTCTTCAGGTTGTCTACAGATGGATATGAATGTAATTTTATTATTTTTACTGTTTGTTGTACTGTCATGATTGATGCGGAATAGATATGAATTTTTTCAAAAAAAAACTCTATTGTTGGTGGAAAAAAATAAATTCAGGTGGCCCATGGACAATGATGAGCTGACGAATGACGATGCAGTTGTCTACGCCACACGATCCAAACAGGAAATGTCCAATTAAACCAAACCACCACTCCACGCCTTGCACGCCTTCCCCCACGCCTCTCACGAGTCGCCATTGGCTCACTCCTCGCAGCACACAGTCCTGGTCCCCGTTGAGCCACCGCGAGCGCCAATGGCGGCGGCCGTGCTGCTGGCCGCCATCCTGGCGCTGTCCCCGCTCCCCCTCTCCCTCGCGTCCCCCTCTGCGGCGGCGGCGGCCGACCGCATCACGCGCCTGCCGGGCCAGCCGCCGGTCAACTTCTCCATGTACTCGGGCTACGTCACCGTCGACGCCGCCGCGGGCCGCGCCCTCTTCTACTGGCTCATCGAGGCCGCCGTCGCGAAGCCCGAGTCCGCCCCGCTCGTGCTCTGGCTCAACGGCGGGCCCGGCTGCTCCTCCGTCGGCTACGGCGCCTCCGAGGAGCTCGGCGCCTTCCGGATCAACGCCGACGGCAGGACGCTCTCCATCAACCCCTACTCCTGGAACAAAAGTATATTCCTCTCTCCTTTCACCGTTCGATCGCCCCGTCCGATCGGCAAATGTGTTGCGCTCTGACACGGGGTGGATCGGTTCGTTGTGTCGCAGTGGCGAACGTGTTGTTCCTGGACGCCCCCGCCGGCGTCGGGTACTCCTACTCCAACTCCAGCTCCGATCTGCTCGCCCCCGGCGACAACAAGACAGGTGAGTTGAGATCAGACTACCTACTTGCCTCATGCTAGCGCTGCACTAGCTCTAGTGGATATGTGTTGTGCTGAATGAACACCAATGCTGCTGTGCAGCTCATGATTCGTACACTTTCCTGGTGAATTGGCTGGAGAGGTTTCCGCAGTACAAGTACCGTGATTTCTACATCGCTGGAGAGAGCTATGGAGGTAAACTGCAACCAAAATTGGTTCATTCTAGCATGGAGGCTCAGTTCTGAATTCAGCAGGAATCATATGTATATGGTTTATGTGCCACAGTGCCTGCATAGTTTACTCTTGCTGCCATGGCTGCTTTTCAGGGCACTATGTCCCTCAGTTGTCTCAGCTAGTGTACAGGAACAACAAGGGAGTGAGGAAGCCCATCCTGAACTTCAAAGGCTTCATGGTCAGAACTTCTTGAGCTCTTCTTTTGGTGCTCTCTTAAACTGTCTGGTCATCTTGTTCTTATATATGGTCTGATATCTAGGTCGGAAATGCGGTTATTGACGATTACCATGATTTCGTTGGAACATTCGAGTATTGGTGGACGCACGGGCTGATCTCTGATGACACCTATCAGAAGCTGCAGTTGGCTTGTGAATTCGATTCATCTGAGCACGCTTCCGATGCATGCAACAAAATTTATGATGTTGCTGAAGCTGAGGAAGGCCCGATCGACGCATACAGCATCTACACACCTACCTGTAAGAAGACCTCGCTTCATAGGCGAAGGCAAATCAAGGGCCGCAGGGTGAGCTTATCTATTACTGAAACTATAGTTCTGCTGATAACTAAGCTAGTACTGTAGCAGAATGGTATGTTGGTACATTTGATTACTAATAAGTACTATGCAGCTGTTTAAAGTACTGTTTAGACTCATCTCCGATTCCTATAGAACATAATAACATTTCATATTGTGCCTCCTAACAATATTTTTTGTTTAAAATGTAGCCCTGGTTGCCAAGAGGATATGACCCCTGCACTGAACAGTACTCCACGAAGTACTATAATCTACCAGAAGTGCAGAAAGCTTTTCGTGCCAATGTCACTGGAATACCGTATGCCTGGACCGGCTGCAGGTCTGTTCAACTGGTTTCATCTTGTTTTACTCACAACTAGTTCACCGTGCCTGACCATAAAGCCTGCTTGTTAATGAAAGTTTGCACTAAACTTATCCATATTTCACAGTGATGTCTTGTTTGAATATTGGAAAGATTCGCCGAGGTCCATGCTTCCTATTTACCGTGAACTGATTGCAGCTGGTATAAGAATATGGGTCTTCAGGTACACCAAATTTATATTGAAAACATGATTTATGCTGGATCATAAATCCTTAACAATGGTGCCAATGTTGATATGTATGATCATCATTGACTGTATGGCTCACTGTATTAAGTAGCCCGCCTGTCCTTCTGAGGTGTTAATTGTTTAAATTGGAAATTTGACAGTGGTGATGCCGATTCCGTAGTACCGCTCACTGGTACAAGATACTCCATTGATGCACTATATCTTCCGACTGTCACTAATTGGTATCCGTGGTATGATGAGGAAGAGGTTAGTCAGAAACAGTACTAAAGCAACACCGCCAGTTTTATTCCCCTGTTCACTTTGCTACATCTATGCTCACCATTCTCTAATGGTGTGGATCTTGCTTAGGTTGCTGGTTGGTGCCAAGTGTACAAAGGTTTGACGTTGGTGACAATCCGAGGTGCAGGACATGAGGTTCCCCTCCATCGTCCACGGCAAGCCTTGAAGCTTTTTGAGCATTTCTTGCAAGATAAGCCCATGCCTCGGCCTGTACCTAGCATTCAGTCATTTTAGAGTTTTCTTCCACTTAAAATGGAAGATCAGTGCATGAAGCCATGCTGTACAATTTCAAGTTCGGTTCCCACATTTTCAGTTGAACAGATTTTCTCTGTTCATTTGATATTGGTTGAGAAATCGGAACAGAATCCCATTAAATTGGGACAATTAGAGCTTTGTTTTCAGTTTCATGAGCTCTGAGGTCACAATGTAATTTGAATCATACTTGCTTATTTGACACAATAAAATGTGACCATGCTACTGTTATCTGTTAAGCAACTGTACCACCCTTGATCATGTTGCAAGCTTGAATTCTCCTTGACCCTGTTGCTGGCATGATCCGACCAATCAGACAAACATGTCAAGGAACGTGTTAAGCTTGTAATGTGTTAACCTAGCTGAGTGGTGATTTATAAGCTTTGTGCCTTCTCTAAGTCAGTCCTCTGTAGCGACTTGTATTTAGATAAATATTTGAGTAATTTTGGGTCAGCTTGGCATATGTTACAGAAAGAACAGAAGTTAGTGCAGCACTAAATAAATGACAGTCTTTTCGTAGTCAGACAACCAATACTCAGTGGTTTATATCAAGCAAGGAAACATACTCAGTGATGAGGATCCCCCTCTTCCACTGCCCACCATCATACTCAAACCTGGAGATCTCAGCCTCTCCCATTCTGCCTCGTGTGGATTAACCTCCCCAGCCTTGAGCTGCAGCCACTTCCCCTGGGCTTCTCATGCAGGTTCTCCTTGTGCTGCTGGATTGTGCCGTCAGCGTCGGGGAACTTGAGCCGGAGTTTATGCCGGGTCGTTGGGCATCACCTTGAAGAAAAGCTCATAGGTTCCTCCTGGTGTGAGATGGGACAACTCCAGCTTCCCTTGGACCTCGAGCCAGTTTTGCAGCACTACCGTCTTGATTTCGGCTTCGGGGTTGCTGATGGTACCATCATCAGGTTCAGAACGGCACGGTTAGTACATATAATTCCTGAGGAAGATGGTTGAACAACTGAAAATAGTTATGTTGTTACTGTTAAGTCTTAACTACCGTTCTTCTTTCAATACTTGCCAAGTCCAGCATTTGGGGTCTTCGCTCCATGTGATGGATCTGTTTTAAGGCTGTAACCGAAGGATCACAGCAGCTGTACAACCGTGAAGTGTAATACCATCATCCCCTGTGCATTATTCTCTTCTCCTTCCGCCGTGCCATATATCTACCAGGAGGAGAAGTCTTCCTCTCCGTTTCGTGTCCGTCCATGAATCCGGTCCTGACTAGAACCTGACTTTCCTTGTCCCTCTGAATAAATACTCAATGGTCCTTCCTTGGAGGACGATCGTCAAGGCCTGTGCGAGATCCAGATCCACCATGTCGCTCAAAGGCTATGACGAGGCCTCACTACGTCCGCCGGCGGCAGATGATGATGCGGCGGCGAGCGACTCTGACTGGGACTGGGGGGAGGTCCTCCTGGACAGGGCCGCCTACATGGCCGACAAGGAGAACCACACCACCGCCGACTGCCAGTTCACCCGGGACCTGGACGGCAAGCAGATCAATCTGCGGGTCACCCTTTGCCTCGCCCAGCCGCCCCGCGTCTCCCACTTCTGCTGCCTCGCTAACTGCCCCGCCGATCACGGCAAAGAGGAAGAAGAAGAAGACACCCCCCGCTTGTTCGTCGGCGAGCCATGGATGATCGCCACGGACGGCGAGCTCGCCCTCTTCACTCTCTGCCACGGAGACGACCGTTGCTCCCGCACCCGCATAGGCAACCACGACTACTTCGTCTACTACTCGGCACCCTCGCCGTCGGGGAAGCCGCGGCTCACCCGGCTCCCGCAGCTCAGCGACGGCATGCTGCCAACCATGGGAACTCTCTGCTTCTGCGCCAGTGATATTGGCATCGTGCGTTACTGCCGCAGCAACAACGAGGATGATGCTGATGCCTACAGGATCGCGACGCTCGCCTACGACTACTTCTGCCCGGACCATTCCGGATACTACCTGTGCACCTACGACTCCGAGGCCAGTTTCTGGAGCCGCAGGCCGGCTGCTTCTCCGCAGCCGCCGCCGCCGGACGACTACAGCTGCGACATGGTCATCGCCATTGATGGTGTCATGGGTTGGGTCGACCTGTGGAGGGGCATGCTCCTCTGCGACGTGCTCGCCGACGACACCCCCTGCACCCTGCTTTGCTATCTCCCCCTTCCCAAGCCAAGACAGCCGCGGAACCATCTCCCTCTGGGCACCGACATGGCGTACCATTTCCGGGACATCGTCTCAGTGAAAGACTCCGGCATCATCAGGTTCGTCGACCTTCAGGTCCACGCCGAGCCCGGCCGGCGCTCGCAAACCCCTAGTGGCTGGACGGTGGTCACATGGACCTTGGAGGGGCTCGATGGGGGCCTGGGATTGGATGACCTGCGTTTCAAGGAGGAGTACCAGCTCAGCTCTCGTGAAATCTCCAACTATCGCTTGCCCCAGTCTCTCTTTGTTTGCAAGCCCATCCTCAGCTCCCACGAAGACGGCGTCCTGTACCTCCTGACCAATGCCAGCAGCCAGGACGTCGAAGGTGATTGCTGTTGACATCAAGAAGAATGAGCTGCTGAGGGTGGCGGATTTCGACATGCAGAGACCCAACGTCTACATGCGCACCACCATCTCCAGCCATCTCAAGCCCCCCTACCATTGCCTCCCAGGTGATGATAATAAAACTGTTGCAGGCTTGAATTCTCCCTGACCTTATTGCTGACATGATCCAATCAACAAACATGATCCATTGCCTTTCCCATGCTTGTTAACCTAGTTGTGGTGATTTCTAAGCTTTGTGCCTTCTCTAAGTTGTCCTCTGTAGCAACTCGTATTCAGATAAATAAATGTTCGAGTAATTTTTGGTAAGCTTGACATATGTTACAGAAAAACAAAAATTAGTGTAGCATTGAATACATGATACTCCCCTCCGTTCTTTTTTATAAGACGTTTCAGACAGCGACATTGAACTGTTTTGGGCGCTGTCTGAAATATTTACAACGTCTTATGAAAGTGAACACTGGAAGTAGTATTATTTTAGTCAGATAGCTAGTACTCAGAGGTTTATAGTAACCAAGGAAAGTGATATAAGAATCTTTCTAGTGCAACTTTTTCTTCAAGACATAACATTCATTTAGAACTTTTGATATTTTGTAACAGTGAAAATATTATTCCCATGCATCAAACTGATCTTATCATAGTCAACAAACAACAGCAAATGATGGTTGGTAACAAAACAAAACCATATCCTTCATTCTTTTGGGATGATCTTGATGCCCTTGATGAGGAGCCCCCTCTTCCACTGCCCACCATCATACTCAAACATGGAGATCTCTGCCTCTCCATTCTGCCCCTTGTGCGGCTTAACCTCCCCAACCTTGACCTGCAGCCACTTCCCCCTGGGCTTCTCCTCCAGGTTCTCCTTGTGCTGCTGGATCGTACCGTCGGGGAACTTGAGCCGGAGGTTCACCGGCGTCGACCATCCGTAGGCTGGGTCATTGAGCTTCACCTCGAAGAAGACCTCGTAGGTGACTCCTGGTGTGAGAAGGGACAGCTCCAGCTTCCCTTGGACCTCCAGCCAGCAGACGTTCTGCAGCGCCACCGTCTCGATTCCGGCTTCGGCCTCGCTGATTTGAACATTTCAGGTTCAGAACATCAGGTTAAGTATGTATATATACACATTTTTTAGGGATAAGTATATTTTTCATCCCTCAACTCTTTCGGAAGTATAGAAATGGTCCCTCAACTCAAAAACCAGCAAACTTTAGTCCCCCAACTTTCAAAACCGGATAAATTTAGTCCCTCATACCGCTTTTGGATTTTTTTTGCTGACGTGGAGTGGTTTTTGATTGAAACTGAATGGGACCAACCTGTCAGTGACCGAAACTGGAACTAAGAAAAAAATAGAATGGCACGCAAAAGAACTCTTCTGGTGCGGTGTGACTCGAATCGAACCGATGATCTATCTCTTCGAGCGCGCACGCGCTAACCACCCAGCCAAGTAAACGACAGCGAATATACAGATTTACTTTATATATTATTTATGGAAACGCACCCGGCATGATAACAGCTATATTTTTATATATTGTTATACTCTAACACCGAATCTCCTGCTGGGTACGCAGATGAGTTAGCTATATGAGTCCTGAAAAGAATTACTAACATATATGTAGAGAACTGAAACTGCAAAAAAAAGAAAAATCGCTTTTAAATGAATTAATATCAACATTATTGTGAACATGTTTACCAAATACCATGTTGGTGTAGTGGTTAGCTAGTGCATTATCTTGCTTATGGTCTCAGGTTCGAAACTTGTGTATGCAATTTATTTTTATAATAAGCTATTATTCTTTCTTCTTGACCTGACAAGTGGGCCCTGCACATTTGCACGCTGACGTGGCAGCCTAGCCTGTATGATGTATCTTGTTTTAGTCAAAACCACTTCATGTCAGAAAAAATCACGTGAAAGCGGTATGAGGGACTAAATTTATCCGGTTTTGAAAGTTGAGGGACTAAGTTTTGATGGTTTCGGAGTTGAAGGACCATTTGTATACTTTCGAAAGAGTTGAGGGATGTAAAACATACTTATTCCCATTTTTTATGATTATTAACTAACCTTCCTTCTTTCAGGGGGTGCCAAGTCCAGTATTTGGGGTCTTCGCTCCAGGTGATGTGCAGGCCTCTGGGGAACAGCATGAAGCAGTTGTGCCTGGTCCTCTCATCTACCCAGTACTTCTGCACCATCGCAAAAAGTTTGAAGCGTGTTCAGAAAGCAAAATCTTATGATATTGTACACCATATATCAGTTCAATGTTGAGAAGAAGTATACCTTTGTTTTCCCGGCCAAGAAGATCCCGGTGGAGACCTGATCTTCCAGCGCGGCTACGTCGGCGACATTCTCCCCGGCGACGATCTCCCGGAGCATGTGAGGAGCCGGCGCCCTCTTGGACTGGGCCTGGTTGGCGGTGTCGGAAGTAGTAGAAGCGCTGAGCGCCGCCGGCATGACACGGCCATCGCCGGTGGGCGACGAGGCGGTGGACGCCTCCTGTCTCGACGGCGCCGCCCCCATGGTTCGTCTGAAGTCTGAACTTCTAGTTGGGTGCAAGCAACAGTTCAAGCAGGTCGTAGCGTATATATAGCTGCAGGTTGGCTAGAAGCCTAGAAGCATTACGGTTTCGTCGTGGTAAAGGAGTGAAGACGGAATTTGATGACCTTTTCGCGCCTACGGTCGTGCGTCGGTCGGCATGCGAGAGCTGTCCCAAGATGATAATGTTGGCTAGGAAGAAGGCATCGGGATAACATTAACAGCGGCCGAGAAAATGCGGCGGAGAACATCAGATTCGGTAAACTCTGCCTTTTCCTCCCGCTCTGAGCTGAGCTCGGCATCTGATTCCATGATCCAGGGGATGAAGCTTGTGCCACGCACGGAAGAATCCGCCTTCTTTTTCGCAGCATGCTGCTGTAGCATTGATGCTTCGGTCGATGGTATTGTCGCGACACACGGAGCGACGCGTCGTCAAGGCGGATAGAACCAACTATGTCCTGATTGAAGTGTGATTGGAGTTGCTCCGAGGACGCAAACCTGTACCCATTTCTCTTTCAGTGTAGGCAGAAACTTCACGGATGCGCTTGGTACCTTTTTATTTTGTGGTTAATGGGTGCCATATGGTTCTTGCGATGAACCAGTCGACAAAAACGGACTTTGGTTTGCTTTTTGTTCGTTTGGGCGGCGCCCAATCAGCCGACACATTTCATCCACGTGGCCTGTATGCGGTCATATTATATGCTTCTCTGTAAAATAATATAAGAGGGTTTTTAGTGATCTAAACGCTTTTATATTAGTTTACAATTCTAAACATTACCTAAATTTTAAATCACATATTTTTATACATCACAATATTAATGGTTTATAATCAAATGAAAAGGAAAAGGATTGTGTTCAACCGACGGATCGGTGTATTCCGTCTGCCTCCTTCTACTCGGGCCACATGTCCTCTAAGCCCCACGCCTTACCTTATCTCCAGAAAGGTCAACATCATCACACCTTATCTTCTCGCTCTATTGGTTTGTCTCCATCCCTGGATCTCGAGCGCCTGCCATGCTTGTGCCGCCGTCCCACCAGTGAGAAGCCACGCCCCGCCTCCTCTTCTTTTTCATCTCCTCCTCTTCCTCTTTCCTCCTTCTCCCTCTACTCGAACCTCGCAGCCCCTCAGTCCCTCTCCAGATAGCATGGCCGTGGGTTACTGTGCTCGAGCTCTTACGGGGAGGTCACGCGTTGCGGTCTCTCACCGGCCGGCGAGCACTTCTTTCCGCCCCCTTTTTTTTGGAACGAAGACGCTAGAAGCGTCCGGCTTTAACTTAATAAAGCCCATAAGGCAGCAGGTTCAAACGATTACAAACTTAGTAAGCTAAAGAAAGTATCAACGGTCCACGACCGGCACGGTGAAGGACATAAGGTTCATCGCGGCGTCAATATTACAGCCATCCAAACAGATCAGCGCGACGACCAAGCTAACAGACTTGCCACAAAAGTCACTCCAAAAACATCTTCAGCTCGCCGGATCCTGTCTTGCTTGCGCCTGAATCGCCTTGATGCGTGCCATGGCTTCTGACATGCGCTCAGCGTCGCGCTCCTTCCTCAGAGGGGTCCACATCTGCAAAAATAGATGGCATTTAAAGATCATGTCTGCAGGATGGTGAGGAATTTTTTTCTCGATCGTAATCTTGTTACGCCTCGTCCAAATAGCCCATAGCAGCGCCCCTACGCAACGCCAAGCTATTCTACTTGTAGTCCCTTTTGTGGACTTGAGGATGGAAACAAGTTGGTGCCCCGAGGCAGGATTCCAGTCCGTGTGGAAGGCCTCCCGAGCCGCACTCCACGCGAACCTGGCCAAATGACATCTAAAAAATACATGGTTCGCATCTTCGCCTAGTCCGCAGATCGAGCAAGTACCATCAGCCGGACCATTTCGTTTGGCCACATTATCTGACGTAGGCAGCCTATTCCTAAGCATTTGCCACATGAAGATTTTTATCTTCAAAGGCAGGCCTGCCATCCACAGCCCCTTAGCTATATCAAGCGCTGGCCCTTCTGTGAGCTTGTTATACAGGGACTTAATCAAAAAATTTCACGAAGCAGTCAGGCTCCACTCTAGCGTGTCAACCGTCGTCCCTAGACGGTTGACACCGATCTGCTGTATCAGCCCATCCCAAGACGCACGCTCTTCGTTCGAAAGGGGCCGCATAAAGTGGATCGCTGGAGGATCGGTTCGGATTGCCTCCCCAACTAAGACGTTAGTGTTAGTGGCTATCCGATATAGGTTGGGGTGGCTTTGCCAAAGGGGGAATGCACCCAGCCAATGGTCGAGCCAAAACCGGGCTGATTGGCCATTGTTAATCTGAAATTTGGCCCCTATGTCAAAAGTCGGTCGCACCGCTTGGAGCCCTCTCCAAAACACGGAGCCGTTGGCCGAGGCAGTGAAGGGGTACCCGTTCGGGAAGTACTTGGCCCTTAACAGTCTCGCCCAGAGCCCCGACTCATCTTGGGCCAACCGCCACCACCATTTGGCAAGGAGGGCGACGTTCATCAGTTTGGAATTGAGTATTCCCAATCCACCATATTTTTTTGGCCTACACACAACCGCCCATTTGACTAGGTGGTATTTCCTCTTGATTCCAGTTCCTTCCCAAAAGAATCGGGCTCTCGGAGTGTCTAGCTTAGCGTGAACGCCGTTAGCTAGTAGGAACATCCCCATTGTGAAAAGGGGAAGAGAAGAGAGGCTCGAGTTCGTCAGAATAAGCCTTGCGGCAGAGGACATGAATCTCCCGCGCCACGGCCTTACCCTGTTGGCTACTTTCCCGTACAGGGGCTCCCACTCAAAAATCGAAAGTTTCCGGTGAGATATAGGAAGCCCAAGGTACTTAATTGGAAAGCTCCCCAGCTTGCAATTAAGTAGGTTTGCGACACGTGTGCTGTGCTGGTCTTCCATCCCCATGGTAATGACCTCACTCTTAAGAAAGTTAATCTTGAGTCCGGAGAGGAGCTCAAAAGCTAAAAGCAAGAGCTTTATCGTAGCAATACTATGGTCGTCCGGGTTAAACAGCAGCAGAGTGTCGTCTGCATATTGGAGGTGTGTCACACCACCTGGAATGAGGTGTGGGACAAGCCCCTTGATGTGTCCCGCCTCCCTGGCTTTGGACAGTAGGGCAGCCAAAGCGTCCGCCACAAAGTTAAAGACGAGAGGGGAAACAGGGTCGCCTTGCCTAAGGCCTTTCCTATTACGAAAGAACTTACCCATATCTCCATTGACAATAACCGAGGTGTTGCCACTCGAGATCAGATGCATGATCCGGTGGACGAACCCTGCCTCAAAACCCTTTTTGAGGAGGACCTCCCGTACAAACTCCCAGTTTACACGATATTACGCTTTTTCGAAATCTAGTTTGAGGATGACACCCTGGCCCCGCGATCGTTTCAACTCATGGATTATCTCTGTAAGGGCAATAGGCCCTTCCAGGATGTTCCTGCCTTTAAGGAAAGCGGTCTGACTAGTGCTAATGACACGTTGAGCGACCGACGCTAACCTAGAAGCATAGGCCTTGGCACAAATCTTGAAAGGAACATTTATGAGCGTGATCGGCCGGAACTGCTTAATTGATTCTGCCCCTTTAACCTTGGGGATCAAGCAAATAGCCCCATAATTGAGACGCGACAGGTCCACCGAACCAAGGGTGAAACCGTTGAGAATCGCTAGAAACAAGTCCCTAAGCGTCGGCTAAAACCGCTTGAAGAACTCCACTGGCCATCCATCTGGTCCAGGAGCCGTGCCGTTCTTCATACCAGCTAGCGCACGATCGAGCTCTTGGGGCGAAAAGGTCACCATCAAGGCGTCGTTTTCCTGCTGCGAAACACGCTCGTGCAGACCCCAAAAGTCTTCCCTGAGACTTAAACTCTTTGCTTCGGCTGTTCCCAATAGCTCGACGAAGAAATCAAAGATGTGCTTAACTATTTCGTTTTGGGTGACCAGGGTCCCGCCCTCCGACTAGAGCCTAAGAATCGTGCTCTTGCGCTTACGACCATTAGCGTAAGCGTGAAAGTAGCCCGTGTTGGTGTCGCCTTTCACGACCCACTTGACGCCGCCCCTGCGGCGCCAATACTCCTCCTCCGCCCTGAGAATAGCCAGGACTTGGTGCTCTAAGGAGTATCTATACTCCCATTCGTCCCCTGAGAAGGCTCTCACGTCCGCCTGCGCGTCGAGGAGAGCGATTTCATCCACGATGCGCTCCCTAACCCTTCTAGATTCGCTGCCATGATTGGCCCCCAAACCCCTGAGGAAAGCCCGTAAGGCGGCAGCCGCAGAGGACCAGAACTCTACTGGTCCTCTTTGGTGGCCAACCTGGTTACTAATCAAGGACCAACGATCCGTGACAAGTTGGCAGAAACCTTCATGCTCGAACAACGCAGTCTCAAAAAAGAATCTACGGCTACGACGTACATTTCCCTCCCCTGAGGATAGGATCAGAGGTACGTGGTTTGATCCAATGCGCGTTTCAGCCACTAAGGTACAGAGGGGAAACAAGACCTCCCAGTCACTTGAACAAAAAACACGGTCAAGTACACATCGCACTGGCTCCCGCTGTTTGTTCGTCCAAGTGTATCTTGCCCCTGTACGCGCAATCTCCCTAAGAGCAGCTGCCGCGATGACATTATTGAACAAGGTCACCCTAGCCTAGTCAATGTTGTCGTTGCTCTTATCCGCCCCCGAGCGGATCAAGTTAAAATCGCCTCCCACCAGAACTGGTAAGTTGGACGCTTGTTTGGCCCCAACCAAAGCTGTGAGTTCTCCCAAGAACTCAGCAGACCTCGCATGATTAGCCGGCCCGTACACACTTATGATCACCCAAGATGCAAGGGAAACCCGGTGACGAACAGTGGCAGCGATATAAAACGAACCAGATTCCCACAGAATTACATCGCAAGCGTCTTTATTACAGTCCATCAATTGACCACCAGAAAGGCCCGCAGAAGGAGTCCAGAACCAATCAAAACGCTGGAGCGGATTGTACGCCAAAAGATCTCTAAACGAAAAATCGGCCTTAATTGTATCCTGGAGCGCGACAAAGTCGATACGTTCTTTGGACATATACTCTCGTAATTGCGTACGCCGCCCCACATGCCCGCAACCGCGGATATTCCAAAAGATGTATCGCATCAAATGATCCGGTTGCGCAGGCGAACTCCACGGGAGCTAACCGCCTTGGCCACACGCTTCCTAGCCGGCGCCCGGGTGGAAGAGGGCAAGTCCGAGGCCATCCCGGCCTCGTATCCCTCGATGGGCAGAGCGACAGCACTAGCCCCTACTGGTGGTGAAGACTGGCCGTCCATGGGCTGAACTGCCACGTCCCTGGCAGCAGCAGCCGCAAGGGCGGCCTGAGCTTCTTCACGCGCGCGCACTAACGGAATAATGTCCAAAGTCGAAGAATCTAGCGCAACACCACTATCGTGAAGAATCTCAGCAAGATGCTCGTCGGAAAACGCATTCAGAATCTTAAAAGAAGGGGTAGGGTTACCTGCAACATCCATGTTTTTGTCAGCGGCACAGAGCTTGGCACTTTCCAGAGAAGTCATGTCCCCAAGCTTGGCCTTGGCGCGTGCGCTTGGAGCTCGAGATGCCACCGGGGTTGCCCTTGTACGCTTGTCCTTGGTTGCCGGTCCAGAAGCCACCAAAGCCGCCCCCAACTCGCCCCCCAACGCCGCCGCCGACCCCGTTGCAGCCGTGTCCACCGTCTTACACCCAGCCTTCCGCCCAGCAGTCTTCTTGGCCTGGCGGCCGGAGCCGCTCGACAGACGCCTGTCCGAGGCCGGAGTGGGGACCGAGTCCATGAGGACGCAGTCCAACCCCGAGCCCCCTCCGCCCTCTGGAGAGGCAGGCAAGGCCTCGGTCTCCCTGGCCACCAGCGACAGAGGCATTGTCGCAACCCCAAGCCCTTCGAAGGACGGGTCCAGAGAGCGATCAAGGGGAGGAAGGCTTACGGCCGTGTCTTGAGTCGCGATCACCCCCAGTTTCTCCCAAGTCTCAGTATCTATCGAAATATCTTGGATGCTATCTTCATGCTCGTCAGCCAGCTCGCCCATCACCGCATCCGTATCAACCACCCTCACTACGGAGCCAGCCGTCTCCTTCTGTGGCACCACCGTCGGAGCAATGGGCACAATCGCACCAGTGGCAGCCACCTTGGAGGAATTGCCCGCGTGTGGCCCAGGCTTGTGAGGCCCGCCCTTGCCATGCTGGCTGTCAGGCGGGGGAGCGAAGTGGTCCGCCCCCGGAGCCCCTCCCCCAACCCCCAGCCGCCGCGGCAGCTGCTCCAGCTCAACCCTGATCTGGTACCCTTCGTGGTTGAACCACACCTCCACTATGCCATTCAGCTTGGCCGGAGTCTTGCAAGCCAGTTTCATCCTCACCGGACCCAATTTAATGATGGAGAGCTCGTCGACCACGATAGGCCGCCCCAACATCTTGAAAGCCTCCTTGATTTGCTCGATCTTGCGATGTTTCTCAGGGATCCCATGGAGCCGCACCCATACTTCTGGCATCACCATTGGTGGGATCACCTCGTGCACCACATCTCGCACCCTAGCGGTGATGTCGTTAATTGAGAGGAACAACTTGCCACTTGTCCGAGCCATATGAAGGAGATCTGCCGAGGGGAAAACCACCATGAAATCGTCTTCTCCCACTTGAGTGACTTGCCAGTCCCAATCCCCCGTGACCATGTGCTTGAGCTCCTGCTTGAGGACCCGCAGGTTCAGGCGGCCCGGCTCTGCAGAGAGAATCGCAGCATTGCCGACCGAGAGCTGCCGAGGACCGTCGGACTCCGCCTCCTCTTCGAACTGCAGACAGAAGAAGCCCTCCCCTGAAATTGCACTTCCCATGATCTGTAGGCTTGGCTGCCGCCCCCTCATCGGACAGTGCGCAGATGCGTGTCCCTCTTCCTTGCAAAGCACACATAGGGGCTGAAATTTGCACTTAGACTGATAGTGACCTAGCCTGCCGCACTTGAAGCACTCCACATCCATCGCCTCCGACGCGTCCTCCACCGGAATGGGCTCGCCCGTTGTGCCCTTCGCGCTTGGGGGAAGAGACACCGCCAGAGGTTCGGTCGCCGCCCTGGGCTTCTTGGCCAGAGGATCCCCATGGCCACCACCATAGTTGGGGAGATCCGCTGTCTTGCGCTCGAGCTCCCGGCGCCGAGCCAACTCCTTTTTCTTCTTGCTTCGCTCCTGCTGCTGGATCCACCAAGGGGGAGGAGGACCCCAACCCCCCTCGTGCCCCTCTTGCTCGTGGCTCCGCTCAGATCTGTCGCTCCGTCTTGCACGCATCTCTTTCTTCGCCTTCTCTCGCAGGTCGCGCTCACGCCGCCGCTCCCCATCCGAGACCGGAGGCTCCATTGGCCTCTTCTCTGCACGCCGCCCGCTCATCACCGCCGCCGCAAACGAAGTGGAGAGAGGAAGAGGTGGGGAGATGGGATGGATGGAGCGAGCGAGGTGAGCCCAGCGCCGCACCTCTTTTCTGGATGCAGGAAACCCTAGCGCGGGGTCGAGGCATCCGCGGCGCAACCATAAATAGGCGCCAGCGCGGGGCCGAGGCCGAGGCAGGCCCGACGCGGGCCGGTCAGAACCAACAGGACCACTTAGAGCCAGTCCCCCGGGCCCAGGAGGCACTCTGTCCCCCACTTGACTTGGGCCGCCGACCCCCACCAGCCTTGATGAGTGGGCCGGCCCACGGTCCACCTGCCCCTCGACAGCCCCGGGCCCAGTGCCAGCAACCCTAGCCTCAAGGGAGACAGATCCGACCGCCGCCGCCTGCGGCACGGCCGCCGACCGCCGCCGACGCCGGCAGGCACGACCACTCCACCTCCGAGTCCACCGGAGCCAGGAGTGCAGCCGCCGCCCTCTCCCGGATGCCCCGCACGGCACCCCCGGAGACATCGAGCCCCTGCCCGGAGTCAAAGAGGGTCTCCAAGCACGGACTGCGACCTCGCGCGACCCCCGTCCGCCCGGAGCGAAACGGCGGCACGCCCTCGCGGCGCCGCTCCCCTGCGCGTGCGCACATGCCACAAAATCACCAAGCGACGACCTCGCCGGCGCCAGAGTCCTAGCCTCCGCCGCCGAATCCACGACCTCCTTGTCCTCCGAATCGAAATCAGCCAGCGCCCAGAAGCGGCCTCCCACTAACGCCAGCACCGCGCCTGCCCCCATGGCCGGCCCCGCCCTCGGCGGAGAGGAGCTAGCGCCTCGCCGGACCACCTCCCAGCCCTTGCTGGCCGGAGCCAAAGGCGACCGGGGCGGGGAGCCCGGGCCGTCGCCAGGAGGAGAGCCTAACGGTCTGCTCATTTCGAATCTCGTCGAGCCGCCGTTGGTCCTCTTTCCGCCCCCTTGACCCCCGCTTTAGCACTTCCTGTGTGTCGGGCCCGAGGCATGGTGCCACAACAGTTGCTCCCGTGGCACGAAGGCGATGCTAGCTCCTATTTCTGCTACAGTGGCGTTGTTGCAAATCTTGGCATGATTGACTACTATGCCGACACTATTTTTGTAAAAATAATCCTGCAACAAGACCTCTGTTGCAGAAAATAAAACTGCAACAGAATGCCTATTGCGAAATAATTGAAGCAAGGCCTCTGTTTCCAAAAAAAACTATAGTAATAAAACTTTTGTTGCAAAAATAATTAATTCGCAACAAAACTTTTGTTGCAAAAAAACTATAAAAAAACCTGTTGCCAAAAAAAAGCTGCAACTTGACCTATGTTTGCAAAAATTTCTGCAACATGACCCGTGTTGCAAAAAATTTCTGCAACACAACCTATGTTGTAATGGTGGAGAGTGAAGTCCGGGCGCTCAATCCAACAGATCTCACGGCTCACACGGTGATTGATATTTTAAAAGGGACAAGTATATTTTTTATCCCTCTATTCTTCCCAAGTATAGAAATGGTCCCTAAACTTCAAAACCGGTAAACCTTGGTCCCTTATTAACTTCTCAAACCAGATAAGTTTAGTCCCACATATCATTTTTGGTGGTTTTCATCTCATGTGGACATGGTTTTGACTAAAATTTTGACATGTCATTCGGGTTTGACTGCCACATCACTTTCCACTTCAGCACCATGCCGCCATGACCCGTGTGGAGCATGACCAGGACCGTCATTGTCCGGCCGATGTTCGCCGTCGTGTACCGCCTGGAGAAGGAGGCATACCTATGCAACGGCCACAGGATGGTGGAACACCTTGTCCCCGATGATCAGAAGTCGGAGCTACGGATGCTCGCCTGCATGCACGGCACAAGCCCTCGTGCATGTGCTGCACCTCTATGCGTGCAAGAACGCCCGAGCAAGCACCGAGAGCGTCATTGGTACGTGCTCTCGCTGCTGCTCGTTGCCTCTCACCGCTAGTCCGTGCAGACTCATGGGGCCTTCATTCTAACTCCTTCAGCAAGTGTGTCGAGGGTTGCCACCGTGGCCCAATCGCAACTCCGTGCACCATGAACACGTGTATTACTCGCGTGTTCTAGCCGGTACAAATCAAAGGGAACAACGTCAAGTACGTGCGTCCACTGGCGGAGCTAGACAAGATACTCAGGGGGGGCCAAACATAAAACATGGATGTTTGAGGGGGGCAAAGGCTATAAGATTTCTAATCTAATCAGTTCCTACTTTTTTTCTTCCTAATTTTGTCCA